>NC_134483.1:117011286-117311286 GCF_040206685.1 Ascaphus truei | reverse complement strand
ATGACACTTCACCAGGGTTTGAGGGCAAACCTCCATGATAGTTACTGGCAACCCTGCCTTCTTACCAGGATTACTGCCAGCATGAGAGAGATCTGTACACCAATTTTACACATAGCTACATATATGTGTGTGTGTGTTTTGACATTTTTAATAATTGTTCTATTTTTTCAATACACTGCTTTAATTATATGCCAGTAAAGCAAGATAAATGTTCAGTTACTATCTGAACCTACAATGCGTGTGCATCACGACAAATGCTGACAAATAAGCTCTATCCGGGATCTCCTCTTACCTCTCCAATCCTCTATCAATCTCTCTGTGGGGGTACCCCAGGGCTCTGTCCTGGGACCTCTTTTCTTTTCTCTGAACACACTTTCTCTAGGTGACCTAATCACATCTCTTGGGTTTAAATATCACCTCTATGACGACACACAAATGAACTTTTCAACCCCTGACCATATACCTGCTGTACAGACCAAAGTTTCTGAATGTCTCTCTGTGATATCATCCTGGATGGCCCTCCGCCTACATAAACTTAACATGGCAAAAACAGAGCTGAGAAGGACTAAACATCGTATTTGGTGCTATTTTGATCAATTAAATCTTTTTGAAAATCCGGATTGTGCCTTGGATAATCTATTCTTTACAAGTTGAACCACACGAAAAGTATTATTTCCATGCTATATGCTGATTTTGTATGTGAGTACATCACGACAAGTTAAGTATTCACATGTTATTCAACAAAGTGTGACATATTAATGGATTGCTAAACTCTTGCACATTTTTTTCACCTACCCCCTTATGTGATTGATAATCTGACAGTTCCATCAACAGGCACGATTGTTTCCATGTATGTGTGTATATTTCATTTTTAATCATGATTCAATTATTTCAAAGTGCTTCCATCATGAAAACGTAATTAATACAAGATAAAGGTTCAGTTACTATCTGAAAGTCCAACTGTCGTACATCATTAGAGTTGTTTTTTTTTTACAGATGGACAAATGATGACAAAATATGGGGAATATATTATTGCGTTATTTATCAGTGAGAAATTGTAAATGCTCATTTCAATTTTAAATACATGCATTATGGGTCGTATTAACGAAACCGTAAATTGATGTTGTCTACCAATTGTGATTTGGTCATAAGCTCAAGGGAGACTACAGGATGCCACACTTTAGCCATGATTAAGGGAGACCTTAAAATGTTTAGTTAACATTGGTTTTGACAATGAATAATATGTTTGCCCCTTAATGCAATATAACAAGAGAAGCTGCACAGCACAAAAAATAAATCAAAATACTTGCAAAGACCGGTGCTCCTCGTGCAGGGATATCTGCCTAAAAAATCCAGTATTGAGAAGAATTGAATGATCCAGGGCAACTTCAGATTTCTTTAGAAAAATGTATTCAGCACAAAAAACACAACTTTTCATCCCTCCTAGGGGACTTTATCATGTGACTGGCTTCTCTTCACTTGATAAAGTCACCTAGGAGGGATGAAACGTTGTGTTTTTTGTGCTGAATACATTTTTCTAAAGAAATCCGACGTTGCCCTGAACTTGCCCCTTAATGCAGACATACGTGTGAGAAGCCCAACACTTTTATGCTCAAACATTTATGGGATTGGGCTAAAACTTGAATGTTGTTTGATGAAAACTTTGGTAGGGATTTTTTTTTAGTCCTGTAAAAATCAATTAGGTGGAAAAGACAGGTGAATAGTTTTCAGATATATGTACACAGTCTCTGGCAGCTGCAGGGTCAGAAAGCCCAGGGAACAGTGTTAGGCTCCCTGTCCGGAATCGGAGATTTGGTCACTGCCATATCGCCGCAACCAATTCTACATCATAGTTGATTTTAACAGTTAATTTAGCGGGTAGAGGGTTAAGGATAGGGGTTTTAAGGTTTAGGTTTCTAAGGTAGGGGAATAAATTAGTGCATTAGAAAAGGGGATCTGGGTAAGGGGTTAAGGTTTTTAGGGTATGGGATAGTGTTAGTATTAAGGATTACGATTAGGGATTTTTAGGTTAAGATTAGGGATTTACCTTGGCGGTGAGAGGTCCCGGTGGCAAATTGAGTAGCGGCTAAACAGCGACCAACATCTGGTCATGGCGAAACGGCCACGACCATATGTCCTAGACTGTCCCTAACTTTGTGATAATGTGCACATTGAGGGAAATGAAGGAAAAAACGTTGACCTATGCCAAATATAACGTGTGAAAAAGAATTGAAAAAACACAGGAAATCAGCTACATCATAAACGTCCAGATCAGCCTTGTCATATATTTTATTTAATGACAAGTTGTGAAGTTCAAATTCCCATGTTCTCAGCATCAACAGTGCCCCCGTTTGTAGAGCAGAAGTAGAAGAAGCTGAAGTGGTTTCAGAAGATTCATCCCGGTATTGCTGATACTGATTCTCTTCTGTCTTTGATTGGACTACATTTTCCAGTTCTTTTCTCCTTCTGTCCATCTCTTAGCATAATCATGTTTGTCACTCCTAGACTAGGCCGACACCCTACAGTATAGTGTAACATGTACCTTTGGGTTTTTTTGTACCTCTCATTTTAGATTTACATTTTATAGGTCATTGTATGGGTATATATACTGTAATTTTGTTTTTTTACAAACAGATTCATCTTTTACAAGTAACATATCCGGGAGGATTAACTCTGCAGGAGTTCATGCTTCTGAATGGGACACCTGCAGCGGTAATCCTACCAAGCCAGCCACAAATCAAGAAGAGCTGCGCAGAGTGACAGAAGCAGTCTCCAAAGCAGGACAGACCGGACTCACTGCTTCTGAGCTGCTCGGGGAGACACGGAGAGAGACTCCTTCTGTCCCCCTGCACAGCTCTGTCATGCTGGTAGAAAACATTTTTATTAAACATTGGGGCATCCTTTGCAACGATCCTATTCTGGGGGCACATTTGATCAACAAACCACGATTTATATACAGGAGGGCTAGGAATCTAAAAAACATATTAGCTCCCAGTGAAATATATCCAACCCCGGATAGAAGGTTACAAAGAGGTTAGTTAGGTACTAAACCCCAAGGGAACCATGTTTGTGGTAGATGTTCAGTATGTAAATGCCTACACCCTGAAAGAAATAGGATTATATCTAAATCAACCAGCGAGGTTTTTCCCATTGATGATTTTATTTTCTGCACTTCTATGTTTATAGTCTATCTTTTGGAATGTGGATGTGGCTATCAGTATGTCGGTAGGACTAAACACAGTCTCAAAGTTCGTATACAAGAACACATCAGGAACATTAAAAATGGCTTTGAAAAGCATAGTGTGTCACGACAATTTATGTCTCACCATAATAAAGATCCCTCTTGTTTGACTTTTAAAGGCATCCAACAGATACCGTGTAATAGAAGGGGAGATGATAGGGTTAAAACCCTTTCATCCAGAGAAACATACTGGATCCAGAAATTAGAAACCTTATTCCCGAAAGGGTTAAATGAGGATGTGGACGTTTGGGCTTTATATTGAGCATTATTCTCTTATTTATGACACTTGTTTTCCCTTCCCCCTTTATTTCCCAATTGTGGTCTTTGTTTTAAATTATGATTCAAATTTATTTTTAACACTGTGTTTCTTTTATTACAGACTATCCTTTATTGCAGGCCTGCACAACTCGTAAAGCGAGAAGGGCCGAAATGCTCCAAGGAAAAAAAATTTGGGCCGCACGGGTAAAATCATCATCATCATCATCATCATCATCATCTCTCCTCCAGCACCTCTCATCATCATCCTCATATTTCCCCCAGAACCCCTCACTATCAACCTTTGCGATACTCCCCATCTATCTCTCATACCCCCATCTCTCCCCCTCACATAATACTCCCTCTCCACAAACACACAATACCCCACTGCACACCACACACATCCCACCCCCCCTGCACCTCACATCCTTCTCCCCCCCTGCACCTCACACCACTCTCCCCCCCTGCACCTCACACCACTCTCCCCCCTGCACCTCACATCACTCTCCCCCCTGCACCTCACATCACTCTCCCTCCCTGCACCTCACATCACTCTCCCCCCTGCACCTCACATTACTCTCCTCCCCCTGCACCTCACATCACTCTAATCCCCTGCACCTCACATCACTCTCCCCCCTGCACCTCACATCACTCTCCCCCTGCACCTCACATCACTCTCCCCCCTGCACCTCACATCACTCTCCCCCCTGCACCTCACATCACTCTCCCCCCCTGCACCTCACATCACTCTCCCCCTGCACCTCACATCACTCTCCCCCCTGCACCTCCAATGACCCCCCCTGCACCTCCAATCACCCCCCCTGCACCTCCAACCACCCTCCCCTGCACCTCCAACCACCCTCCCCTGCACCTCCAATGACCCCCCCCTGCACCTCCAATGACCCCCCCTGCACCTCCAATGAACCCCCCTGCACCTCCAATGACCCCCCCTGCACCTCCAATGACCCCCCGCACCTCCAATCACCCCCCTGCATCTCCAATCACCCCCCTGCAACTCAATCACCCCCCCTGCACCTCCAATTACCCCCCCCTGCACCTCCAATCACCCGCCCCTGCACCTCCAATCACCCCCCCGCACCTCCAATCACCCCCCCCCTGCACCTCCAATCACCCCTGCACCTCACATCACCCTTCCTGCACCTCACCCCCTGCACCTCACATCACCCTTCCTGCACCTCCCCTCCCCTGCACCTCACCTCCCCTGCACCTCACCCCCCTGCACCTCACCTCAATGCACCTCACCTCAATGCACCTCACCCCCCTGCACCTCACCCCCCTGCACCTCACCTCAATGCACCTCACATCACCCCCGGGACTGCGGGGAATCGCCGCCATTTTTTTTTTTTTAAGTTTTTTTTTTTTAAGTTTTTTTTTTTTTTTTAAATCTCATCGCGGGCCGTATGTAGTGCAGGCCTGCTTTATTGCTTAATATTTGTGCATTTTAAGTTTCTTTGTTAATATCAATAAAGTTGTTGTTTTGTGTGTTAAATAAAAAACATTTCTCCAGTCATGCTGACTGCTGCCCTGCCAGTTTGATTGGTAGCTTTGTGCTAATAGGTAGTGCCCTTGAGAAATGTTATTTCTACTCCCTGATGAAGTAGTGTCATACTACGAAACACGTAGGATTTTATTAACACCTGTGTCTAGTAGGTTATTGCTGCATTATTTTTTGGCATCATTGCGAGTCATTTCAATCCTGTGCCTTGATTCTTGTGAACCGCGACTGTGACGTCATCATACGGCGCACTACGACGGAGCAACGGCATTTCTAACCAGAGAGACCTCTGTGTGAGTGACCGCTCCCGGCTTGTGCTGTGCCGGTTTCAGAGCACACTCTGTATGGTTAGGGTCCCCCTTACTGTTCAATCTGGGGACCGCTGCCGTGCCTATACCATTGAAAGAACTTTGGACATTTTTAACACCATCTGACCGAAGGGAGGGTTTCTACAGAGGCGGTATCATCATCTCCGGTTGCCTGTACTGAGGAGGAATCCCACAGATACCATCGTAGATGCCTGCCAGAGAGACCAGTTCCTGACTCCTGAACCCCTACTTGTCGAGTGGTAACTTGTGTGCTGTGCACACTCAATGCTTATGATCTAGCTGTTTGATGTACGCAGAATATTTATCCCTACTTTTTATACAATAATATTTTGATTTACTTCACTATTTGCGTTTTGCGCTGTTTTTTTGTTTCCATTTCTTTAGTGTTTAGAGGGGTGCCGAGCCACCCCCTCATTTACGGCTGCAGACGTTATAATTAACCACTCGTCACGGTTATGTATAATTTTTTATTATCCCATTGTGGTATTATGTGGTTTTAACTATTAAGTTTAAATTTAAGGGTTACATGGAGTATTCACCTGCTTTTATATTACTGTCACCATCACTAGTAGTTATTTTGTTGCGCACTTCAAATTCTTTTTCACTTCTGAATGGGACACCTGCAGCATTAATCCTACCAAGCCAGCCACAAATCAACATAAGCTGCGCAGAGTGACAGAAGCAGTCTCCAAAGCAGGACAGACCGGACTCACTGCTTCTGAGCTGCTCGGGGAGACAGAGAGAGACTCCTTCTGTCCCCCTGCACAGCTCTGTCATGCTGGTAGAAAACATTTTTATTAAACATTGGGGCATCCTTTGCAACGATCCTATTCTGGGGACACATTTGATCAACAAACCACGATTTATATACAGGAGGGCTAGGAATCTAAAAAACATACTAGCTCCCAGTGATATATATCCAACCCCGGATAGAAGGTTACAAAGAGGTTAGTTAGGTACTAAACCCCAAGGGAACCATGTTTGTGGTAGATGTTCAGTATGTAAATGCCTACACCCTGATAGAAATAGGATTATATCTAAAACAACCAGCGAGGTTTTTCCCATTGATGATTTTATTTTCTGCACTTCTATGTTTATAGTCTATCTTTTGGAATGTGGATGTGGCTATCAGTATGTCGGTAGGACTAAACGCAGTCTCAAAGTTCGTATACAAGAACACATCAGGAACATTAAAAATGGCTTTGAAAAGCATAGTGTGTCACGACACTATATGTCTCACCATAATAAAGATCCCTCTTGTTTGACTTTTAAGGAATTCAACAGATACCGTGTAATAGAAGGGGAGGTGATAGGGTTAAAACCCTTTCATCCAGAGAAACATACTGGATCCATAAATTAGAAACCTTATTCCCGAAAGGGTTAAACGAGGATGTGGACGTTTGGGCTTTATATTGAGCATTATTCTCTTATTTATGACACTTTTTTTTCCCTTCCCCTTTATTTCCCAATTGTGGTCTTTGTTTTAAATTATGATTCAAATTTATTTTTAACACTGCGTTTCTTTTATTACAGACTATCCTTTATTGCTTAATATTTGCGCATTTTAAGTTTCTTTGTTAATATCAATAAAGTTGTTGTTTTGTGTGTTAAATAAAAAACATTTCTCCAGTCATGCTGACTGCTGCCCTGCCAGTTTGATTGGTAGCCTTGTGCTAATTAGCAAACCAATGGTTAGTGCATGAGGGGTATTTAATGCCTCTGAGAAATGTTATTTCTATTCCCTGATGAAGTAGTGTCATACTACGAAACGCGTAGGATTTTATTAACACCTGTGTCTAGTAGGTTATTGCTGCATTATTTTTTGGCATCATTGCGAGTCATTTCATTCCTGTGCCTTGATTCTTGTGAACCGCGACTGTGATGTCATCATACGGCGCACTACGACGGAGCAACGGTTTTTCTAACCAGAGAGACCTCTGTGTGAGTGACCACTCCCGGCTTTTGCTGTGCCGGTTTCAGAGCACACTCTGTATGGTTAGGGTCCCCCTTACTGTTCAATCTGGGGACTGCTGCTGTGCCTATACCATTGAAAGAACTTTGGACATTTTTAACACCATCTGACCGAAGGGAGGGTTTCTACAGAGGCGGTATCATCATCTCCGGTTGCCTGTACTGAGGAGGAATCCCACAGATACCATCGTAGATGCCTGCCAGAGAGACCAGTTCCTGACTCCTGAACCCCTACTTGTCGAGTGGTAACTTGTGTGCTGTGCACACTCAATGCTTATGATCTAGCTGTTTGATGTACGCAGAATATTTATCCCTACTTTTTATACAATAATATTTTGATTTACTTCACTATTTGCGTTTTGCGCTGTTTTTTTGTTTCCATTTCTTTAGTGTTTAGAGGGGTGCCGAGCCACCCCCTCATTTACGGCTGCAGACGTTATAATTAACCACTCGTCACGATTATGTATAATTTTTTATTATCCCATTGTGGTATTATGTGGTTTTAACTATTAAGTTTAAATTTAAGGGTTACATGCAGTATTCACCTGCTTTTATATTACTGTCACCATCACTAGTAGTTATTTTGTTGCGCACTTCAAATTCTTTTTCACTTCTGAATGGGACACCTGCAGCATTAATCCTACCAAGCCAGCCACAAATCAACATAAGCTGCGCAGAGTGACAGAAGCAGTCTCCAAAGCAGGACAGACCGGACTCACTGCTTCTGAGCTGCTCGGGGAGACAGAGAGAGACTCCTTCTGTCCCCCTGCACAGCTCTGTCATGCTGGTAGAAAACATTTTTATTAAACATTGGGGCATCCTTTGCAACGATCCTATTCTGGGGACACATTTGATCAACAAACCACGATTTATATACAGGAGGGCTAGGAATCTAAAAAACATACTAGCTCCCAGTGATATATATCCAACCCCGGATAGAAGGTTACAAAGAGGTTAGTTAGGTACTAAACCCCAAGGGAACCATGTTTGTGGTAGATGTTCAGTATGTAAATGCCTACACCCTGATAGAAATAAGATTATATCTAAAACAACCAGCGAGGTTTTTCCCATTGATGATTTTATTTTCTGCACTTCTATGTTTATAGTCTATCTTTTGGAATGTGGATGTGGCTATCAGTATGTCGGTAGGACTAAACGCAGTCTCAAAGTTCGTATACAAGAACACATCAGGAACATTAAAAATGGCTTTGAAAAGCATAGTGTGTCACGACACTATATGTCTCACCATAATAAAGATCCCTCTTGTTTGACTTTTAAAGAATTCAACAGATACCGTGTAATAGAAGGGGAGGTGATAGGGTTAAAACCCTTTCATCCAGAGAAACATACTGGATCCATAAATTAGAAACCTTATTCCCGAAAGGGTTAAACGAGGATGTGGACGTTTGGGCTTTATATTGAGCATTATTCTCTTATTTATGACACTTTTTTTTCCCTTCCCCTTTATTTCCCAATTGTGGTCTTTGTTTTAAATTATGATTCAAATTTATTTTTAACACTGCGTTTCTTTTATTACAGACTATCCTTTATTGCTTAATATTTGCGCATTTTAAGTTTCTTTGTTAATATCAATAAAGTTGTTGTTTTGTGTGTTAAATAAAAAACATTTCTCCAGTCATGCTGACTGCTGCCCTGCCAGTTTGATTGGTAGCCTTGTGCTAATTAGCAAACCAATGGTTAGTGCATGAGGGGTATTTAATGCCTCTGAGAAATGTTATTTCTATTCCCTGATGAAGTAGTGTCATACTACGAAACGCGTAGGATTTTATTAACACCTGTGTCTAGTAGGTTATTGCTGCATTATTTTTTGGCATCATTGCGAGTCATTTCATTCCTGTGCCTTGATTCTTGTGAACCGCGACTGTGATGTCATCATACGGCGCACTACGACGGAGCAACGGTTTTTCTAACCAGAGAGACCTCTGTGTGAGTGACCACTCCCGGCTTTTGCTGTGCCGGTTTCAGAGCACACTCTGTATGGTTAGGGTCCCCCTTACTGTTCAATCTGGGGACTGCTGCCGTGCCTATACCATTGAAAGAACTTTGGACATTTTTAACACCATCTGACCGAAGGGAGGGTTTCTACAGAGGCGGTATCATCATCTCCGGTTGCCTGTACTGAGGAGGAATCCCACAGATACCATCGTAGATGCCTGCCAGAGAGACCAGTTCCTGACTCCTGAACCCCTACTTGTCGAGTGGTAACTTGTGTGCTGTGCACACTCAATGCTTATGATCTAGCTGTTTGATGTACGCAGAATATTTATCCCTACTTTTTATACAATAATATTTTGATTTACTTCACTATTTGAGTTTTGCGCTGTTTTTTTGTTTCCATTTCTTTAGTGTTTAGAGGGGTGCCGAGCCACCCCCTCATTTACGGCTGCAGACGTTATAATTAACCACTCGTCACGGTTATGTATAATTTTTTATTATCCCATTGTGGTATTATGTGGTTTTAACTATTAAGTTTAAATTTAAGGGTTACATGCAGTATTCACCTGCTTTTATATTACTGTCACCATCACTAGTAGTTATTTTGTTGCGCACTTCAAATTCTTTTTCACTTCTGAATGGGACACCTGCAGCATTAATCCTACCAAGCCAGCCACAAATCAACATAAGCTGCGCAGAGTGACAGAAGCAGTCTCCAAAGCAGGACAGACCGGACTCACTGCTTCTGAGCTGCTCGGGGAGACAGAGAGAGACTCCTTCTGTCCCCCTGCACAGCTCTGTCATGCTGGTAGAAAACATTTTTATTAAACATTGGGGCATCCTTTGCAACGATCCTATTCTCGGGACACATTTGATCAACAAACCACGATTTATATACAGGAGGGCTAGGAATCTAAAAAACATACTAGCTCCCAGTGATATATATCCAACCCCGGATAGAAGGTTACAAAGAGGTTAGTTAGGTACTAAACCCCAAGGGAACCATGTTTGTGGTAGATGTTCAGTATGTAAATGCCTACACCCTGATAGAAATAGGATTATATCTAAAACAACCAGCGAGGTTTTTCCCATTGATGATTTTATTTTCTGCACTTCTATGTTTATAGTCTATCTTTTGGAATGTGGATGTGGCTATCAGTATGTCGGTAGGACTAAACGCAGTCTCAAAGTTCGTATACAAGAACACATCAGGAACATTAAAAATGGCTTTGAAAAGCATAGTGTGTCACGACACTATATGTCTCACCATAATAAAGATCCCTCTTGTTTGACTTTTAAGGAATTCAACAGATACCGTGTAATAGAAGGGGAGGTGATAGGGTTAAAACCCTTTCATCCAGAGAAACATACTGGATCCATAAATTAGAAACCTTATTCCCGAAAGGGTTAAACGAGGATGTGGACGTTTGGGCTTTATATTGAGCATTATTCTCTTATTTATGACACTTTTTTTCCCCTTCCCCTTTATTTCCCAATTGTGGTCTTTGTTTTAAATTATGATTCAAATTTATTTTTAACACTGCGTTTCTTTTATTACAGACTATCCTTTATTGCTTAATATTTGCGCATTTTAAGTTTCTTTGTTAATATCAATAAAGTTGTTGTTTTGTGTGTTAAATAAAAAACATTTCTCCAGTCATGCTGACTGCTGCCCTGCCAGTTTGATTGGTAGCTTTGTGCTAATAGGTAGTGCCTTTGAGAAATGTTATTTCTACTCCCTGATGAAGTAGTGTCATACTACGAAACACGTAGGATTTTATTAACACCTGTGTCTAGTAGGTTATTGCTGCATTATTTTTTGGCATCATTGCGAGTCATTTCAATCCTGTGCCTTGATTCTTGTGAACCGCGACTGTGACGTCATCATACGGCGCACTACGACGGAGCAACGGCATTTCTAACCAGAGAGACCTCTGTGTGAGTGACCGCTCCCGGCTTGTGCTGTGCCGGTTTCAGAGCACACTCTGTATGGTTAGGGTCCCCCTTACTGTTCAATCTGGGGACTGCTGCCGTGCCTATACCATTGGAAGAACTTTGGACATTTTTAACACCATCTGACCGAAGGGAGGGTTTCTACAGAAGCGGTATCATCATCTCCGGTTGCCTGTACTGAGGAGGAATCCCACAGATACCATCGTAGATGCCTGCCAGAGAGACCAGTTCCTGACTCCTGAACCCCTACTTGTCGAGTGGTAACTTGTGTGCTGTGCACACTCAGTGCTTATGATCTAGCTGTTTGATGTACGCAGAATATTTATCCCTACTTTTTATACAATAATATTTTGATTTACTTCACTATTTGCGTTTTGCGCTGTTTTTTTGTTTCCATTTCTTTAGTGTTTAGGGGGGTGCCGAGCCACCCCCTCATTTACGGCTGCAGACGTTATAATTAACCACTCGTCACGGTTATGTATAAATTTTTATTATCCCATTGTGGTATTATGTGGTTTTAACTATTAAGTTTAAATTTAAGGGTTACATGCAGTATTCACCTGCTTTTATATTACTGTCACCATCACTAGTAGTTATTTTGTTGCGCACTTCAAATTCTTTTTCACTTCTGAATGGGACACCTGCAGCATTAATCCTACCAAGCCAGCCACAAATCAACATAAGCTGCGCAGAGTGACAGAAGCAGTCTCCAAAGCAGGACAGACCGGACTCACTGCTTCTGAGCTGCTCTGGGAGACAGAGAGAGACTCCTTCTGTCCCCCTGCACAGCTCTGTCATGCTGGTAGAAAACATTTTTATTAAAAATTGGGGCATCCTTTGCAACGATCCTATTCTGGGGACACATTTGATCAACAAACCACGATTTATATACAGGAGGGCTAGGAATCTAAAAAACATACTAGCTCCCAGTGATATATATCCAACCCCGGATAGAAGGTTACAAAGAGGTTAGTTAGGTACTAAACCCCAAGGGAACCATGTTTGTGGTAGATGTTCAGTATGTAAATGCCTACACCCTGATAGAAATAGGATTATATCTAAAACAACCAGCGAGGTTTTTCCCATTGATGATTTTATTTTCTGCACTTCTATGTTTATAGTCTATCTTTTGGAATGTGGATGTGGCTATCAGTATGTCGGTAGGACTAAACGCAGTCTCAAAGTTCGTATACAAGAACACATCGGGAACATTAAAAATGGCTTTGAAAAGCATAGTGTGTCACAACACTATATGTCTCACCATAATAAAGATCCCTCTTGTTTGACTTTTAAGGAATTCAACAGATACCGTGTAATAGAAGGGGAGGTGATAGGGTTAAAACCCTTTCATCCAGAGAAACATACTGGATCCATAAATTAGAAACCTTATTCCCGAAAGGGTTAAACGAGGATGTGGACGTTTGGGCTTTATATTGAGCATTATTCTCTTATTTATGACACTTTTTTTCCCCTTCCCCTTTATTTCCCAATTGTGGTCTTTGTTTTAAATTATGATTCAAATTTATTTTTAACACTGCGTTTCTTTTATTACAGACTATCCTTTATTGCTTAATATTTGCGCATTTTAAGTTTCTTTGTTAATATCAATAAAGTTGTTGTTTTGTGTGTTAAATAAAAAACATTTCTCCAGTCATGCTGACTGCTGCCCTGCCAGTTTGATTGGTAGCCTTGTGCTAATTAGCAAACCAATGGGTAGTGCATGAGGGGTATTTAATGCCTCTGAGAAATGTTATTTCTATTCCCTGATGAAGTAGTGTCATACTACGAAACGCGTAGGATTTTATTAACACCTGTGTCTAGTAGGTTATTGCTGCATTATTTTTTGGCATCATTGCGAGTCATTTCATTCCTGTGCCTTGATTCTTGTGAACCGCGACTGTGATGTCATCATTCGGCGCACTACGACGGAGCAACGGCATTTCTAACCAGAGAGACCTCTGTGTGAGTGACCGCTCCCGGCTTTTGCTGTGCCGGTTTCAGAGCACACTCTGTATGGTTAGGGTCCCCCTTACTGTTCAATCTGGGGACTGCTGCCGTGCCTATACCATTGAAAGAACTTTGGACATTTTTAACACCATCTGACCGAAGGGAGGGTTTCTACAGAGGCGGTATCATCATCTCCGGTTGCCTGTACTGAGGAGGAATCCCACAGATACCATCGTAGATGCCTGCCAGAGAGACCAGTTCCTGACTCCTGAACCCCTACTTGTCGAGTGGTAACTTGTGTGCTGTGCACACTCAATGCTTATGATCTAGCTTTTTGATGTACGCAGAATATTTATCCCTACTTTTTATACAATAATATTTTGATTTACTTCACTATTTGCGTTTTGCGCTGTTTTTTTGTTTCCATTTCTTTAGTGTTTAGGGGGGTGCCGAGCCACCCCCTCATTTACTGCTGCAGACGTTATAATTAACCAATTCAAAGCGCCAGCCCCTTATGCGCGAAACGTACGTCGACATGACGTCATCGCGTTGACGTTGTGTATAGTCACGGGTGAGATTGTTCCTGAGCGTTTGTAGTAGGGTGGGTCGAGCTGGGACTGCTGAGTACAGGTTATTTATGCCTTGACAATGAATGTATGCGTCGCTGCTTATTTCTGCACTTTGGTATTTGAATGCACACTGTGTACTTATGATATATCGATCGTGTGACAATAATATTCTCACTGGCTATATGTGGTATATGAGGATTTGAGACTTATCCGTATACACCCCTTTGTATTCACTGTACCACATGTTGTTAGTATGCTGTCTGGCTACTGACACTTATTAGATCATTTACAGCGTTCATTGATCAGTAATACTTTCACCAGCACCCTACCCTGAGACATGAGGGTCCAGTGCTATACGCTCATTAACCTGTATTCACTTATTTCTGTCTCATACTACAAACCAGGATCTGGTGAGGGGATATACAATAATATTTGGGATTTAACCCTAGATATCCCTTTACCCTGCATCACCCGTGATATAAGTTTTAATTGATTTTATGGTTGTTTTGAGTATGTGTTACTGCGTCGATCTTTGATAAATATTAAACAATTTATTATTTTCTGCCTTTGGGCATTTTAGTGGTAGTTGTCCTCCCACAGTGCTGGGACCGGTTACTTAATTGTACCCTTATAGCCTATACTATATTTCTAGTGGGTTATTATACCTGATAATTATTTGCGGCTTTGCTGTGCAGTAAATGGGGATCTTTTTAGGAGTACCTCTTGTCTCCTTATATATGTATGTTTACATGCAGTATTCACCTGCTTTTATATTACTGTCACCATCACTAGTACAGGCATACCCCGCATTAACGTACGCAATGGGACCGGAGCATGTATGTAAAGCGAAAATGTACTTAAAGTGAAGCACTACCTTTTTTCCACTTATCAATGCATGTACTGTACTGCAATCGTCATATACGTGCATATATGATGTAAATAATGCATTTGTAACACGCTCTATAGTCTCCCCGCTTGCGCACAGATTTGGTACAGGTAGGGTGGTGGTATTGCTATTCATGATGTGTTGACAGGCGCATGCGTGAGCTGCTGTTTGCCTATTGGGCGATATGTCCATACTCGCGAGTGTACTTAAAGTGAGTGTCCTTAAACCGGGCTATGCCTGTAGTTATTTTGTTGCGTACTTCAAATTCTTTTTCACTTCTAAATGGGACACCTGCAGCATTAATCCTACCAAGCCAGCCACAAATCAACATAAGCTGCGCAGAGTGACAGAAGCAGTCTCCAAAGCAGGACAGACCGGACTCACTGCTTCTGAGCTGCTCGGGGAGACACGGACAGAGACTCCTTCTGTCCCCCTGCACAGCTCTGTCATGCTGGTGGCTCGCTTGGTAGGATTAACCTGCTGCGGCTGGCTACATCTATATGTAGATTAATTTGAAGGGGGGGGGGGGGGAAATCATTACATGAGTTGGGAGGATGTAGAGAAGCTAGAGAGAAACAAATAAAAAGTGTGCAGGCTGAAAACCTCATTGCAGAGGGTAAATAAAAGTCGGTCTTGAGAGGTGGGTTCTGTGTATTGGAGTTATCAAAGATTGCTTGAAAACAGGGGATATAGCCAGAGCCGAAAGAGAAGCTGAAGAGTTCAACGCGAGTTCAGATTAAGACACAAAAGATTCATTTCATTTATTGTCAGGGGATGAAGTAAAGTAGCAGGTAACAGTGCAAGAGAAAACTAGAAAGGAGAATGTACTCTCTCTAGAGCAGCGGTGCGCAATCTGGGAGATTTATTGGGGGGCGCGCGCTGTTGCAGAGGTCCTGCACTCTTCCTTAAGGCATTTCAATTAAATGCTGGGGGACCGCGCGAGGCCTCTGCAACCTCTACTTACCGGGATTCAGCTGGCTTTAGGACGCGTGACAATGACGCCGCGGGGTCTTGTGATGTCACGATTGTCTTGGTAACGTGACGTTGAATGACGCCGCGGGTCACGTGACGTCACACAACCCCGTGCAAGGTAAGGAGGGGGGGGCGCACAACGGAGGAGAGGAGGCAGGAGGGGGGGGGGGGGTGCAGCAAAAAAAAAGTTTGCGTGCCCCTGCTCTGGGGTACAGTATAGAAAAAAATCACGTGTGGTGAATTTGCATGTCTCAGACAGGTCTGCAACCCTGTCTTTCTCCATTATCGCTTAGCAAACAGTGCTTCCACTGCAGTCAGGGATTCTGGGTAATGACATGCAAATGAGCACAGGGTGTCACTCTTTACAAAGTTACAGGTTGTCATACAGTAGGACCAGAGTTTGGGAAAAAGTGATATTGAATAAGTACTGTTGTTTAGTACAGGGGGGTTGTGTTAAAGCTTGAGAGAAGGAATAAGGAACAGTGTCATGGGAATTTGGTTTATTTTAAAGATGTGCAGAGACACCAAAACAGGACTGTTGAAAGGGGGTTCAGGAGTTTAACTTATTGGACTGGAGAGAAGTCTTGTCACCTACTGTAAGAAAGGAGAGTTAGACAGAGGTGTAGAAGAGCACAATTGTAGGCATGCACAATGTGAAGTTCTGCCGTGTATAGTTAATCACAGTGGCCTATGTTTGCTCTGCATTCTTCTGCTATAAGACACACTGGTTGTGAAAGACACCTTACATCCCATTGACTTGTATGGGCTGTAAGGTATGTTACAGAGCTGGAAAGTGCCTTTTGGAAAAAGACTGCTTAGAAAATATCGCTATGTAACTTTTTTCTATCTTGTGAATGTAACCTCTCCTTGCTTGGCTCAAGAAGTGTTACTATGAGGAAGTGTAGGTGTACTGACACAGACTCTCTCTACCTTCTCAGAGTGCTGGCATTCGGCTGGCTGGTAATGTAATCTCTCAGTGTGGTAATAAAGGGCGCCAGGAACTTTTATACAAACAGGACAGGCTTTATTGACAGGACAGGCGTTTACTCTTACATTCTCTTCCCTGGAGTCCATACATCTCCACAGGGAGGCACACATGGTTTACATCACTCTTGTCTTCTACATAGTCAAAGGGGAATATCCATTTCTATAACCTCTACGATCCTGGAGTCCTCAAGCAGGCACATTCCTAGAACTTCTGCCTGGGGATGTTAGGCCATCAGGGTTCCCATCTACCCCTCATTAATACAAGACACCAGCTGAACTCTTTAGTGGCCTGGTATGCTTACTTCTTCCAAGGTTGGCCTTAGTGCAACCTTGCTAGTGACAGTTCTGGGGAACCCTGTTTTAGGGATCCCACTATGTGAACCTGTCACACACACACACTCCCTCAGTGCATTGCTATGGACATCCCATCAGATTTTCAAGGGGCCCTATTTATTCAGGGGCACTTTCCCTATCTATCAAAATAATAAAAGTGACCTCACATACAGTACTTAACCACTGAGTTACACACTTATAAGACATAAGACTACATACATATTGAGACCCCCTCCTGTTTCTCTGGGAGTCCTCCTGATGTTGTAGAGGCACTTCTTGGGTCCTCCTGGGGGATCAGGCCCATCCCCCTATACCTCCATCTTTATACCACCTGGTGACCTCACAGGTCACTATAGTTACCTGGGAGTGGTTGGGCTCCTCATCATCTCACCCCACCCCTTACTGAGAAAAACAGGGGTGAGTGCTTTCCAGATTAGGGGCGGGGCTTACATGGCAGTTGGCTGATTGCAACAATACCTTAAAGGTCATTGCCTTGCAACAATTCCCCAGACATTAACTCCTTCTATACCTTTAGTAACCCAGGGGGTGAGGGTGTGAGGGGTGAGGGGGGGGGGGGAGGATGGTTACATGAATATTATGTATGTTCAGTTTTTAATTTAAAATAATTAGAAAACAGAATTTCTCGGTGGTTTACAAATTTATTTTAAAACATGATGCTTTACATAGACATGAATGTAACATTTCATATTGATTCTGGAACTCATAAATAAAGTATGTTTGCGGGCTAGAAACAGCTACAAATATTAAATCTATATCAAAACGTTCAAAAAGAATAATGACCACAATGTATTACTGTATATACAAATAAAGCCGTATAAAACGTCATCAAACTGTGTCCTTTACGCATGTCGTTCATTGCTGGTGGGTGGAACTCTTGACAAATGCTTATATGCTGCAATGCTAAAGAGAGGAGACAATAAGACCGTAAGGTGTGTTTCACATGCTGCACTATAAATGTACAAGCACTTTCCCTACATCTGTGAAATAAGTCAGTCACAACCATGTATTTATCTATGGATACATAATATACACACATAATATAGGCTTTCAATATATCTATATCTATATATTTAATTTCTCTTAACTATGAAAACATTCATGTCGTTTACATTTTGTTCAATTATAATAATAAAGGCAATTGAAAAAGTATAATTCAGCACTCAAAAGATCAACACCATGAAATAGAAGGAAAATATATATATAAAGAAGAAAATGTTAATAGCTAAACAAACCCCTGATGAAGGTGCCTGTTGCGCCGAAATGTTGGATGCTGTCATGACTTCTTTAAGTCATTAAATGACACTTTTTGGTACCTCTTGACTGCTTTACATTTTTGGTGTGCTTGATAAAAAAAAATTAAATTTTTTTCAAATGTTTTTCATTTTTTTTCATAATAGCAAAGCAAAAACACGTGATAAGCTCAATGTGAGAAGCACTAAACGCACAACGTACATAGAGCAATCACCCACAGAAAGACAAAGTCCATATGATAAGAGTATAACAGACAGCAACCCCAATACCTTTATAACACAAAGAGGTTTGGAAGTGATAGAGGGCTTCGTGGACCATTTGGTCTCAGCCGGTATTGGCATTCATAAAGTTCTCACGTATTGCAGTTTCCTGGCTGCAAAACTAGGGAAAAGACTGGTACAAAATTGTGCAGCTGACTTAAAAAAAAAGCTACACTTTATGCAATGGGGTTTCTTGTCATGCTATGCTACCATACATTTTGCAGAAGATTGTGCCTTAGTTTTGTAGCTAGAGACTTTTGCAGTAAACGGCTTATGTTATCAAGTGAATGGGCTAAACAGGTTTTAGCACTCTTTAGTACATCTGGGCCAAAGAAAATAATAAGTACAGTAATAAAATCTCTGTTATTTCAGCTCTACCTAGGGGGTCTTTATGTTTAATTATAGGCTAAAGTTGTACAATTCTGGCCATTATTAAAATCCCTGCTCTCTGATTGGTTAAAATTCTGGCAACTTGCCAATTCAGCTCAGAGATGCAGGGGGTGAGTGCTGAGAATTTGAAATTAAAAACTGTTACCAGTCGACTCCTCTCCTCACACAGCTCAGCAGCATATATATGCAGGCTCTCTCACAGCTGCACCTCCTCTCCTCACAAACAGCATAGCTGCACCTCCGCTCCCTTTCTCACACACAGCACAGCTGCACCTCCGCTCCTCACACACAGCACAGCTGCGCTCCTCTCCTCACACACAGCACAGCTGCTCCTCTGCTCCTCTCCTCACACACAACACAGCTGCACATCCGCTCCTCTCCTCACACACAGCACAGCAGCACCTCTGCTCCTCTCCTCAGACACAGCACAGACGCACCTCCGCCACTCCCCTCACAAACAGCACAGCTGCACCTCCGCTCCTCTCCTCACACACAGCACAGCTGCACCTCCACTCCTCTCCTCACACACAGTACAGCTGCACCTCCGCTCCTCTCCTCACACACAGCACAGCTGCACCTCCGCTCCTCACACACAGCACAGCTGCACCTGCGCTCCTCTCCTCACACACAGCACAGCTGCACCTGTGCTCCTCTCCTCACACACAGCACAGCTGCACCTCTGCTCCTCTCCTCACACAGCTCGGCGTCACCTCTGTTCCTCTCCTCACACAAAGCCCAGCTGCACCTCCGCTCCTCACACACAGTATAGCTGCACCTCCGCTCCTCTCCTCACACACAGCACAGCTGCACCTCCGCTCCTCACACACAGCACAGCTGCGCTCCACTCCTCACACACAGCACAGCTGCACCTGCACTCCTCTCCTCACACACAGCACAGCTGCACCTCTGCTCCTCTTCTCACACACAGCACATCTACACCTCCACTCCTCTCCTCACACACAGCTGCATCTCCGCTCCTCACACACAGCACAGCTGCACCTATGCTCCTCTCATCACACACAACACAGGTGCACATCCGCTCCTCTCCTCACACACAGCACAGCAGCACCTCTGCTCCTCTCCTCACACACAGCACAGCTGCACCTCCGCCACTCCCCTCACAAACAGCACAGCTGCACCTCCGCTCCTCTCCTCACACACAGCACAGCTGCCCCTCCGCTCCTCTCCTCTCACACAGCACAGCTGCACCTCCGCTCTGCTCCTCACACACAGCACAGCTGCACCTCCACTCCTCTCCTCACACACAGCACAGCTGCACCTGCGCTCCTCACATACAGCACAGCTGCACCTCCGCTCCTCTCCTCACACACAGCTGCACCTCCGCTCCTCTCCTCACACAGCACAGCTGCACCTCCGCTCCTCTCCTCACACAAAGCACAGCTGCACCTACACTCCTCTCCTCACATACAGCACAGCTGCATCTGCACTCCTCACACACAGCACAGCTGCACCTCCGCTCCTCTCCTCACACAGCTCGGCGGCACCTCCGCTCCTCTCCTTCCACAGCACAGCTGCACCTCCTCTCCTCTCCTCACACAGCACAGCAGCATACTGTATGCAGTGTCTCTCTCACAGCTGCACCTCTGCTCCTCTCCTCGCACACAGCACAGCTGCACCTCCGCTCCTCTCCTCACACACAGCACAGCTGCACCTCCGCTCCTCTCCTTACACAAAGCACAGCTGCACCTACACTCCTCTCCTCACACACAGCACAGCTGCATCTGCACTCCTCACACACAGCACAGCTGCACCTCCGCTCCTCTCCTCACACAGCTCGGCGGCACCTCCGCTCCTCTCCTTCCACAGCACAGCTGCACCTCCGCTCCTCTCCTCACACACAGCACAGCTGCACCTGCGCTCCTCACACACAGCACAGCTGCACCTCCGCTCCTCTACGCACACACAGCACAGCTGCACCTCCACTCCTCTCACAGCTCGGCAGCACCTCCGCTCCTCTCCTCACACAGCACAGCTGCACCTCCGCTCCTCTCACAGCTCGGTGGCACCTCCGCTCCTCTCCTCACACAGCACAGCTGCACCTCCGCTCCTCTCCTGACACAGCACAGAACCATACTGTATGCAGTGTCTCTCTCACAGCTGCACCTCCGCTCCTCTCCTCACACAGCACGGCAGCATATTGTATGCAGTGTCTCTGTCACACAGTTGCACCTCCGCTCCTGTCCTCACACAGCTCGGCGGCACCTCCGCTCCTCTCCTTCCACAGCACAGCTGCACCTCCGCTCCTCTCCTCACACACAGCACAGCTGCACCTGCGCTCCTCACACACAGCACAGCTGCACCTCCGCTCCTCTACGCACACAGCACAGCTGCACCTCCACTCCTCTCACAGCTCGGCAGCACCTCCGCTCCTCTCCTCACACAGCACAGCTGCACCTCCGCTCCTCTCACAGCTCGGTGGCACCTCCGCTCCTCTCCTCACACAGCACAGCTGCACCTCCGCTCCTCTCCTGACACAGCACAGAACCATACTGTATGCAGTGTCTCTCTCACAGCTGCATCTCCGCTCCTCTCCTCACACAGCACGGCAGCATATTGTATGCAGTGTCTCTGTCACACAGTTGCACCTCCGCTCCTCTCCTCACACAGCACAGTGTCACCTCCTCTCCTCACACAGCACGGTGGCACCTACGCTCCTCTCCTCACACACAGCACAGCTGCATCACTGCTCCGCTCCTCACACACAGCACATCTGCACCTCCGCTCCTCACACAGCACTGCTGCACCTCCGCTCCTCTCCTCACACACAGCACAGCTGCACCTCCGCTCCTCACACACAGCACAGCTGCACCTCCACTCCTCACACACAGCACAGCTGCACCTACATTCCTCTCCTCATACACAGCACAGCTGCACCTCTGCTCCTCTCCTCACACACAGCACTGCTGCACCTCTGCTCCTCTCCTCACACACAGCACAGCTGCACCTCTGCTCCTCACACACAGCACAGCTGCACCTCCGCTCCTCTCCTCACACACAGCACAGCTGCACATCCACTCCGCTCCTCACACACAGCACAGCTGCACCTGCACTCCTCTCCTCACACACAGCACAGCTGCACCTCTGCTCCTCTCCTCACACAACTCTGCGGCACCTCCGCTCCTCTCCTCATACAGCACAGCTGCATACTGTATGCAGTGTCTCTCTCACACAGCTGCACCTCCGCTCCTTTCCTGACAAACAGCACAGCTGCACCTCCGCTCCTCTCCTCACACAGCACCGCACCATACAGTATGCAGTCTCTCACTCTCACAGCTGCTAGCGCTGTCAGAAGCTGGCGGGTTCCAACCTAGTAACTTTGTTGCTTGCAACAAAGTCATATTTCTTCCACCACTTGTTTACTGTAACTTGCGCTGAGGTAATTATTATTTGCTGTTTATTTAGTTTGCAGTTAAAATCACTCTCCCCCACTTCTCTCCCCCCTTTCTCCTCCACCCACCTATCCCCTTCCCCTCTTCTCCCCCTCCAGTCCTCCAAACCCCCCATTTTTCCCCTTCACCCCTTTCCCCCACACCTCTCTCTCCCTCTCACCTCTCTCTCCTCCCTCACTTCTCTCTCCCCCTCACCTCTCTCTTCCCCCTATCTCATCTCTCTTTTCCCCCTCTCTCTTTCCCCTCTACCTCTCTCTCTTCCCCCTCACCTCTCTCTCTCTTCCCCCTCACCTCTCTCTCTTCCCCCTCCCTCCCCTCTCTCTCTTCCCCCCCTCACCTCTCTTCCACTCCCCTCACGTCTCTCTTCCCCTCCACTCACGTCTCTCTTCCCCTCACGTCTCTCCTCCCCTCACCTTTCTCTCTACCCCCCTTCACATCTCCCCCCTCACCTCTCTCCCCCCTTTCTCTCTCTTTATGAAAATAAGCCTCGATTTACTGTAACCTCCTGCTGTCCGGCCATCCTGCCTCCCTTACAATCTATCCTAAACGCTGCTGTCAGAATCACTCTACTGTTTCCTAAATCTGTCTCAGCGTCTCCCCTCCTGAAATAACTCTCCTGGCTTCCTATCAAATCCCGCATCTCGCACTCAATTCTCCTCACTTTTAAAGCTTTACACTCTTCTGCCCCTCCTTACATCTCAGCCCTAATTTCTCGCTATGCACCATCCCGACTCTTGCATTCTGCTCAAAGATGTCTTCTCTCTACCACCTTTGTTTCTAAAGCCCTCTATCGCCTTCAACTTTTCTCACTGAATGCCCCATATCTCTGGAATACCCTTCCCCTCAATACCCGACCAGCACCCTCTCTATCCACCTTTAAGGCCCACCTTAAAGAAGCATATGAGTAGCACCATGGATAATACTATACACATGATACATAAAGCTTGGCCCCCTGCAAACACACTTACCAGAACGCTCTCCTACTGTCTCTGTACGTCCTTCCTACCTACCAATTAGATTGTAAGTTCTTCGGAGCAGGGACTCCTGTTCCGAAATTTTACTTTTATGACTGAAGGTCTTATTCCCATGATCTGTTATTTGTTATTTATATGATTGTCACGTGTATTACTACTGTGAAGCGCTATGTACATTAATGGCGCTATATAAATAAAGACATACATACATATATACTTGCCCAAGATCACAAGGACCTAAAGAGTCAATCCCTCCTTAAACAAAGTAAACTAATTCCTGTGACATGTTTAAGGGGTTACATATAGGGGATTGATACCCTTTTACTCAAATCTCTCAGCTGTAAGTATTTTTAAGCACATTTGCCTGATGTCACTGTGTGTTCAGTAAGAGTTTGCTCAGCAGGAATCCTCTCTTTCCCAATCCCCTTATCTTTATTGTCTTTCCAATATGGACAGTGTGGGAGAAGAGTAAATAAAACACTTGATTGATAAACTCTTTCTGAGGACCTGACACCCCTGGACTTTACCCTAAGAGGATTCTGGATTTGAAGAGATGACTGTATTTCGTTTGAATATTTGGCCCGTGTGAACATGCAAGGGATGGGTTAATGTTTCTAGGCTGCATGAATGATCAAATTCAGCTGTTAAACAGACCTTGGGGCTCCTGACACAGGAGAGAACAGAGAGATTCATCCCATACATCCCAAGTACACATTTATACAGTACTTTGCCCAAAAACAATATGTTTGTTAAATGAAGAGGCTTGGTTATGAAGCGGTGCAGCTGCCGTAGGGGAAAAATGTGAGATTTATTGGCACATGAATACAGCGAGGGATGATCCTCTTCCGCGTTTCACGCAGGTGCCTGTGCTTTATCAAAGAGTGAATTGACATAGACATACACTGATCTTAAATACCCAGAGCGCCTCTGACCTGTCAAAAATCAGCACTAAGATATACAGAGCGCCCCACACCTGAGGCACATATATCATCATGTATTCTAAATCACATGTGGGGGATGTGCTTCACGGGACAGAAGTGCTGAGGATATAGAAATACACAATAAAACAAATAGGATCAGGGAATGTCGGGAAGTCAGACGGACACAGGAGTGACACAACCCACTACACAGACTGAGACAAGCCCCCTGACTCACCGGGCCCGGGACACCAACCCCGGCAGACCCCCCCCTGTTGGCGGCCCTGAAGTGCAGGAATCTGCGTGTAACACGTAAGAGGATTATCCCTCACTGTATTTATGTGCCAATAAATCTTTTGTTGTACTTCATCCAACGGCAGTCCGGTTTCACATTTTTACCCTGCGTCAGCTGCACCGCCTCACAACCAAGTCTCTTTACCGATTTCTTCCCGGCAGGAGCACGCCGACAGCCCCCGATGACCCACGGAACGGAGTAATTCATTCAGCATTTTACACTCAATCCATCACGGACTTATATCATATTGCGCTTCATTGCTCTTACAAACTCACACAAAATGTTCCTAAATGTTTATGTTAGTGAGCCTGCCTCCAGTGTGGTTGGGGTCCCTTGTACCCCGTAATGTAGCTGTATCTGTTTGCTGGCTCCATTAAATTTCTTTTTTTAGGGTCAATCTCTCCTTGACTTATTTACAGTTTTTTGCTATTTCCTGAGCAACGGTGCCTGCTTTTTCTTTGTTCCTCACGTTTACCCTTATCCGAAAAATCGGACGCACACCCCTATCTGGCAGAAGAAGATTCTGGGACAACATTTACTCCTAAAAGTGAGTCATTCATATCTTTTGCACAACTCCACTCTGATAATTCATGCTGGGACACTTTTCAATTACAGTGTGGCCCCTTACTGCAGTGTTTGTGGGGGCCTTAGCCCACTAGTCAGATTGTATGGAGAAGTGATTCATATTGGACCGTTTCCCATCATTCTATTAAAAGGGGTTATCATCTTAGGAACATTATATATTATTGAACTTAACATTCAAACTCTGAAGGTTTTTCTTAGAAGCACCACACATTTTCATTTTTCCAGTGTGGTTCCCTACACGCCTATTAGGTTACATAATGGCTTTATGATATCAGTGACAATCACTGACTCCGTGGGACAATTTATTCGGGTTTACAGACACTGTCTGGGACATCATGTATATTTTTCTTTACACTCAGAGATGAACTTTCATTTTTTGTATTGTATAGACTATCATCTTAGTAGCCTCGCTGGGGGTTTGGCATCCATCATTTGTGCTGTTAAATGAAGAGAACAGGTGCAAAAGATAACATTATGTATGAGAAACAGTTACAGAAGATAAGAAGAAAGGAGACACAGTAGGGAGCATACGCAGAGAACGCCAGTACGTAAGAATGATGGAATGTTACAGCTTTTAGGAAAGTCTAAATGTTACACCCTGAATAAGATTCCCCTGTCTTGCCCAGGGAAGAGTACTCTTCATTGTTTTGTTCTGCGCACAGAGGATAACGCTGGCTATTTTACACTATTGGTACTTCGCTCATAAAAAACTATTTTTACTCTGTGAACATATCTCTGTGTCAGCCTCACCTTTATATGGAGACCCTTAAGAAAATCAACTTGTAATTAATTTTTTATTTTTACAAATCAAAGCAGTCAAGCATTTGCTATTGTCATGGTTAGTTTTGTTTATGGAAGCCAATGACACGCCTTCTCTACGACTGTGTATGGCTGCATGCTTACCTGATGGGAAGAATGCTCACAACGGCAATGATGCCAGACAGAACGAAACAGAATCCACTGTACATGTCTAGGGTTGCTTGATAAATCTTGTTGAATGCAGTTGAAGTAATCACCCCTGAGACTGCTAAAGACAACTGAAGCAGCACAAAGACTTTGCCTGGAAAGAAACAAAGGCACATTGTGTTAAACCAAGTGTCATGTTTTCCAGAGATTATGGGGGTAATTCAATATACAGGTTATTCAGCAATGGAAGCCATTAGAGATTATGTATTTCAGTTGGACCTTAGAGATGTGTTAAACACTTGCAGGCCTTTGCTAATTCTGCCCTCCCCAAACTTCGAATACCTTTGCTAATTCGGACAGATTTTGGACATTTACGACCCAAGTCAGAAATCTCCAAAGAAAACACAATATTACAGTTTTCAGTGACGAAACATCGCCCAAAAAGTCTCCATTTGTACCAAATTCACTAAAACAATTTTCACTTGCCAAGCACTATAAATAGGCAAATAGTAATGTCAGCATTATGTTGGCAACTTCTTGGATGCATACAGAAGGCATGTGTGTGTATGTACCTTTTTGGACATTCTATGAGTATGGTGCTATGTCTTCAGACACAAGAAGGAGTCTTCGTTGCCAGACCCATATGATAAGTTACATAGTAGATGAGGCTGAAAAAAGACATACAGTCATGTGAAAAAGAAAGTACAACCTCTTTGAATTCCATGGTTTTACATATCAGGACATAATAACAATCACCTGTTCCTTAGCAGGTCTAAAAATTAGATAAATACAACCTCAGATGAACAACAACACATGACATATTACACCGTGTCATGATTTATTTAACAAAAATAAAGCCAAAATGGAGAAGCTATGTGTGAAAAACTAAGTACACCCTTACTGCTTCCATAGGAATTAAGATGCTAAGTAGCAGACAGGTGCTGCTAATCAAATGCCCTTGATTAATTGATCATCAGCAAGTGTGATCACCTCAATGAAAGCCGAAGTTTTAGCAGTTTGCTGGTCTGGAGCATTCAGGTGTGTGTTAACACAATGCCAAGGAGGAAAGACATCAGCAATGATCTTGGAGAAGCAATTGTTGCTGCCCATCAATCTGGGAAGGGTTATAAGGCCATTTCCAAACAATTTAAAGTCCATCATTCTAAAGTGAAAAAGATTATTCAAAAAGTGGAAAACATTCAAGACAGTTGCCAATCTTCCCAGGAGTGGACAGCCCAGCAAATTCACCCCAAGGTCAGACCGTGCAATGCTCAGAGAAATTGCAAAATACCCAAGAGTTACATCTCTGACTCTACAAGCCATAGTTAGCATGTAAAGTTCATGACAGTACAATTAGAAAAAGAATGAACAAGTATGGTTTGTTTGGTAGGGTTGCCAGGAGAAAGCCTCTTCTCTCTAAAAAGAACATGGCAGCACGGCTTAGGTTTGCAAAGTTGCATCTGAACAAACCACAAGACTTCTGGAACAATGTCCTTTGAACAGACGAGACCAAAGTGGAGATGTTTGGCCATAATGCACAGCGCCACGTTTGGCGAAAACCAAACACAGCATATCAGCACAAACACCTCATACCAACTGTCAAGCATGGTGGTGGAGGGGTGATGATTTGGGCTTGTTTTGCAGCCACAGGACCTGGGAACCTTGCAATCATTGAGTCGACCATGAACTCCTCTGTATACCAAAGTATTCTAGAGTCAAATGTGAGGCCATCTGTCCGACAGCTAAAGCTTGGCCAAAATTGGGTCATGATCCCAAGCACACCAGCAAATCTACAACAGAATAGCTGAAAAAGAAAAGAATCAAGATGTTGCAATGGCCCAGTCAAAGTCCAGACCTCAACCCGATTGAAATGCTGTGGCTGGACCTTAAGAGAGCTGTGCATAAACAAATGCCCACAAACCTCAATGAACTGAAGCAACGTTGTAAAGAAGAGTGGGCCAAAATTCCTCCACAACGATGTGAGAGACTGATAAAGTCATACAGAAAACGATTACTTCAAGTTATTGCTGCTAACGGTGGTTCTACAAGCTATTGAATCATAAGGTATACTTAGTTTTTCACACATGGCTCTCCATTTTGGCTTTATTTTTGTTAAATAAATCATGACACAGTGTAATATGTAATGTGTTGTTGTATTTACCTAATTTTAAGACCTGCTAAGGAACAGATGATTGTTATTATGTCCTGATATGTAAAACCATGGAATTCAAAGAGGGTGTACTTTCTTTTTCACATGACTGTACGTCCATCAAGTTCAATCTATGCTAAATTTAGACAAAGATCTTCTGCATTAGCCAAAGGTGTCTGGTATACCTTATCCTCCAGTTACTAGAGTTAGAACGGGATTAGTTATCTGTATATAGTCTAACTTCAATATGTCAGGGGACAATGTTTAATGAAACATTATTTTGGTAGAAAAGGGTGAATATAACAGTTTAACAAAAAGTCACATGCTAGAGATCTGTTAATATTGATGCCTATTTGTAGTGCGAGGGCTTCCAACAGCTTTCCTGGGTCCAGGACAACAGTCTCCACCCAGGCCCCGGTTGCTGAGTAGGAAAGGGGGCGCTGACAAGTTTTTTAGCTTGGGGTACATGCCCTAACAAGATGACCAGGTGGAGAATGTCTGCTCTGCTCCTGTCAGCAGCCCTGTAAGCTCTCTCCCTCTCTCTCTATTCTCTCTCTCTTCTCTCTCTCTTCTCTCTCTCTCTGTCTCTCCCCTCTCTCTTTCTCACTACTCCTTCTCTCTCACTTCTCCCCTCTCTCCCTCACATCCCCTTATGGAATGGGACAAGTGGATGCGGCCATTTTGCTGGAGACATGTAGCCACCATTTAGCCATAGAGGGACACTTCGTCGCTGCCGTTTTGGCCCCAAGGTAGGTAATTAGTGTTAGGGTGATGGATTATTAGGGTAGGGGATCGGGGTGAGGTTTTTAGGCTGAGGGTTTTTTAGGGTGAGGGGACTGGGGTTAGGTTTTTAAGGTAAGGGGTTTGTAGGGTGAGGGGACTGGGTGAGGTTTTTAGGGTAAAGGTTTTTTAGGGTGAGGTAACCAAGAATATTTTTAGGGTAGGTGGGTTAGGATCTTACCTTAGCGGCGAAGTGGCCGGTGGAGAGATGTCCCTGCGGCGAGGTGAGTGAACGCTGGCGGTGACTTTGTTGCAGCAAAATGGCCACGACCAAATGTCCTAGACCATCCCCTTACTCTCTCTTACCTTCCGCTATTTCTCCTCTCTCCCCTCTGTTACCCCACCCTTGACCCTAACTGGTGAGAGTGGGGTGGGAGGTCGGCAAGTTAGATGCCCATGCTCGTGGTCGACAGAAGCAGTTGAACTTAACTTCTAAATTCGGACCACCAAGCCTCCCTCCACCACCGAGAAGATTATACCACAGGTACAGAGTGGTTCCACCCCCCCCCTCCCATCCCCTTCCCCTGTTGGCGGTCCGTATAATAGCAATCACTCACCATAGGATGATCCTTGCACATGTTTGGATAAGACGGACCTGATGGTTGGTAGTGGAATTAGAGAGAACAACATCACAGCTCGAGCTAGAAAGTGATAATGAAAATAATAATAATAATAATAATAGCGATTAAAGTGTTGCAGCTACTGGTGGTGATCATTAAGAACTAACACAATCTTAGCAAACTCAGGACCCAGACCCACAGTATAAAATTATTTAATTCATTACTACATGTTTTTTCTTCTCATAAGTATGGGTCATTAAGTTCAACCCCAACTCTGCATCTACGTCAAGGTAGATGCTATCAGAAGGTCCTACACTACCAATGTTATATGGTGTATTTTGTATTTCTTCCACTTCATAGAGAAAATAAAACAATAGTGTAGAGCAGGGGTGCGCAAACTGGGGGGCGCGGCAGTTGCAGAGGCCCCTCGCTTTTCCCCAAGGCATTTAAATTAAATGTTGAGGGATCGCGTGAGGCCTCTGCAACTTGACTTACTTATTTGTCTCCGTCGACGCGGCATCAAATGCCGTCGCATTGCCATGGTAACGTGACGTCACGTGACCCCGCAGCATCATTTGACGGCGGAGACATGGTAAGGAGGGGGGTGCGAGCAGGGGGACTGTGCAGACAGGGTGGCGCAGGGGGGAATGTTTGCGCACCCCTGGTCTAGAGTCTTCTTCCCCCAGGAAAGGAGATGATATTTGCTGCAGCAATAAGTGTGGGAAGTATATACAGTATATATATATTTTTTTCTTGCACTTAATTATTTAAGACTTTTTCACAATATTTATAAGGAAGCTCCTGGTTTTTAACCAGTTTAAACTGCACTGTAGCTCACACACAGCACACATAGTTCTTCTTAATTTTAACCCCTTGGGCACGGCATACATGTCACGCATCCCATGCTGTCGGGTTTGTTATTGTTTTATTTCCTCTTCTCTCTATGCAGTGGTAGAAATACAAAATCACACAGTATAATATTGGTAGTGTAGGACCTGCTGGAAGGGTGTTCCTTGGCGTGGTTGAATGAAATATTTTGCTCAAAGATTGCAAAATGATGACAAAAATATAGCTATGTAATTAAATATACTTCCCTTGCTCTAGAGGAATTTTTTTTTTCATGCACAAACCGTTTCATAACATTATATATTTCTTGTATTCTGATATTACTTAATGTATGTTCTGCCTGCCTTTTCTTAACTAATATATACTGTACAGTAGAAACGACAAAAGACAAAAGACACTAGGCCTCTCTGAGTTGCTTTATGTTTTTGGTTGGATAGTTTTTAACTATTAGGATGCCTAATTTATTTATTTATAAAATGTTTTACCAGGTAGTAATACATTGAGAGTTACTTCTTGTTTTCAAGTATTTCCTGGGCATAGAGTTAAGATGACAAATAATACATGGTTACAAGTACATATGAAATAGATTAGGGTACCTCGCACTAAACACTGTTCTACTTGAAGGGTCGTATGGAGGTTGTGTGCTACCAGGGAGATAGACGGAATGTCAGAGAATAGCGGTTTGTAACTAGAGAGTACTTGCCACTAGTAGGAATCCCTATTATTGGTGCACAACAGACCATAAATTATATAGGTCCAATGATGCTCACACTGAGTCTGTTAAAATGATACACTTTATTAAGACCAAATGTCTACACACTATTTTATAGTTAACTAGCTGAGAGACCCGGCGTTGCCCGGGATGTAAATGCGTAATAGGTAGTATTATTTATAAATCGTGGAACAATAGGTGACTGTTTGTTGTAAAGGTTGGATAATAATATTGAAAAGAAAGATGGAAGAAAATGTAATACGATGTTGTATAAAAATGGTTTATTGTAACCACACCACAGTACAATGTATATTTTGGTGGCATAAGTGATGTAAAAATCTGAGTCGTGTGTCCTGCTAGGGTGTGAGGCGGCGGGTGGCGCGTGGGTTGTGAGTGCTGTGTGCGAGTGGGGGTCTTGCTAGGGTGTGAGGCGGCGGGTGGTGCGTGGGTTGTGAGTGCTGCCTGTGAGTGGGAGTCCTGCTAGGGTGTGAGGCGGTGGGTCAGTGATGTCGGTGCGTAGGGGCGGGAGGCAGCAGGTGTGTGTGGCGGCAGGTATGTGTCGAGTGTGGCGGGTGTCTGTTGAGTGCGTGCAGCGGCTGTGAGGCGGTGGGTGAAAGGCAGAGGCGGCCGGAGTAAGGGCGGGTGAAAGGCAGAGGCGGGGGTGGGGAGGCGGTAAGGCGGGCATGAAGGCGAAGGGCGGCGGGAAGGGGAGGAGGGGGTGGAGGAGGGGGGCAAGGGGTGGAGGAGGGGGGCAAGGGGTGGAGGAGGGGGGAAGGGTTAGAGGAGGAGGGGGGAAGGGTTAGAGGAGAGGGGGGAAGGGTTAGAGGAGGGGGGGGAAGGGTTAGAGATGGGGGGGAAGGGTTAGAGGAGGGGGGGGAAGGGTTAGAGGAGGGGGGGAAGGGTTAGAGGAGGGGGGGGAAGGGTTAGAGGAGGGGGGGAAGGGTTAGAGGAGGGGGTGGAAGTGTGGGAGGGGGTGGGAGGGGAAAGGGGAAAAAGAGGTGGAGGGGGGGGGGAAGAGGAGCGGAGGGGGGGTGGAAAGGGGAGCGGAGGGGGGGTGAAGGGGAGCGGAGGGGGGGAAGGGGAGCGGAGGGGGGGAAGGGGAGCGGAGGGGGTGTAGGGGAGCGGGGGGGGGGAAGGGGAGCGGGGGGAAGGGGAGCGGGGGGGGAAGGGGAGAAGTGGTGGGAAGGGGGAGGAGGGGGGAGGTGGTGGGAAGGGGGAGGAGGGGGAAGGTGGTGGGAAGGGGGAGGAGGGGGGAGGTGGTGGGAAGGGGGGAGGTGGTGGGAAGGGGGGGAGGGTGGAGGTGGTGGGAAGGGGGGGAGGTGGTGGGAAGGGGGGGGAGGTGGTGGGAAGGGGGGGCGGTGGTGGAAAGGGGGGGGAGGTGGTGGGAAGGGGGGGAGGGGTGAGGTGGTGGGAAGGGGGAGGAGGTGGGAAGGGGGAGGCGGAGGGAAGGCGGGGGGTGGGAGGCGGGGGGAAGGCGGGGGGTGGGAGGAGGTGGGAAGGCGGGGGGTGGGAGGTGGTGGGATGGCGGGGGGTGGGAGGCGGTGGGAAGGGGGGGGGGAGGCGGTGGGAAGGGGGGGGAGGCGGTGGGAAGGGGGGTGGGAGGCGGTGGGAAGGGGGGGGAGGCGGTGGGAAGGGGGGGGGGAGGCGGTGGGAAGGGGGGGGGAGGCGGTGGGAAGGGGGGGTGGGAGGCGGTGGGAAGGGGGGGGAGGCGGTGGGAAGGGGTGGGGGGAGGCGGTGGGAAGGGGTGGGGGGAGGCGGTGGGAAGGGGGGCTGGGAGGCGGTGGGAAGGGGGGCTGGGAGGCGGTGGGAAGGGGGGGAAGGGGGGAGGCGGTGGGAAGGGGGGGGGGCGGTGGGAAGGGGGGGAGGCGGTGGGAAGGTGGAGGGAAGGGGGGGAGGCGGTGGGAAGGGGGGGGAGGTGGGAAGGGGGAGGCGGAGGGAAGGCGGGGGGTGGGAGGCGGGGGGAAGGCGGGGGGTGGGAGGAGGTGGGAAGGCGGGGGGTGGGAGGTGGTGGGATGGCGGGGGGTGGGAGGCGGTGGGAAGGGGGGGGGGGAGGCGGTGGGAAGGGGGGGGAGGCGGTGGGAAGGGGGGTGGGAGGCGGTGGGAAGGGGGGGGAGGCGGTGGGAAGGGGGGGGGGAGGCGGTGGGAAGGGGGGGGAGGCGGTGGGAAGGGGGGGTGGGAGGCGGTGGGAAGGGGGGGGAGGCGGTGGGAAGGGGTGGGGGGAGGCGGTGGGAAGGGGTGGGGGGAGGCGGTGGGAAGGGGGGCTGGGAGGCGGTGGGAAGGGGGGCTGGGAGGCGGTGGGAAGGGGGGGAAGGGGGGAGGCGGTGGGAAGGGGGGGGGGCGGTGGGAAGGGGGGGAGGCGGTGGGAAGGTGGAGGGAAGGGGGGGGAGGCGGTGGGAAGGGGGGGGAGGCGGTGGGAAGGGGGGGTGGAGGGGAGGTGAAGGGGAGGTGAAGGTGGGGGGGTGGAGGGGGGGGGTGGAGGGGAGGTGAAGGGGGGGTGGAGGGGAGGTGAAGGGGGGGGAGTGGAAGGGAGGTGAAGGGGGGGGTGGAAGGGAGGTGAAGGGGAGGTGAAGGGGGGGGTGGAGGGGAGGTGAAGGGGGGGTGGAGGGGAGGTGAAGGGGGGGTGGAGGGGGGGAGGTAAATGGGGAGGTGAAGGGGGGTGGAAGGGAGAAGTGGAGTGAGGGGAGGTGAATGAGGGTGGGTGAGGGGAGGTGAAGGCCGCTCACTCACCCGTCCGGCAGGTCCCACGTGGATCTGAGGCGGGAGGCAGCGTGTTGTGGCCGCTCTCCCGCTGTGTCCCGGGCGCTCGCTTGCTCCCCCGCTGACTGTAACGGCGCCGGGGGGGGGGGGGGAGGGGGTATCGGGGAGACACTGACACTGGAGGGGGGGGGGGTGGAGGGGAGGTGAAGGGGGGGTGGAGGGGAGGTGAAGGCCGCTCACTCACCCATCCGGCAGGTCCCACGTGGATCTGAGGCGGGAGGCAGCGTGTTGTGGCCGCTCCCCCGCTGTGTCCCGGGCGCCGCCATCTTGGGCACTCGGCGCCGCGAGGCAGCCTGCCTGGCCACTGGCTGTTCCCCCGCCGGGGAGGGGTGAGTTGTAGCGCCGGGGAGGGGGGGGCATGTATATGTGTGGGGGGGGAGAGGTGGGAGATATAGAGGGGGGGTCTCGCACGGCCGCTGACACTGGGTGGGGGGGGGGGCGCTGAAGGGGTAATAATAGTGTGTGTGTCCCGCTGACTGTAGCGGCGCCGCGGGATGGGGGGGCAGGGTGAAAGCGCGGGAGACACGGGGAGAGGAGGAGGTGCGCGCGGGTGCTGCTAACACTGTGAGCCCCGCTAATGTATGTAACAGTGTGTGTGTCACTGTGTGTGTGTGTCCCTGTGTGTGTGTCTGTGTCCCTGTGTGTGTGTGTGTGTGTGTGTGTGTGTGTGTGTGTGTGTGTGTGTGTGTGTGTGTGTGTGTGTGTGTGTGTGTGTGTGTGTGTGTGTGTCACTGTGTCTGTGTGTGTCCCCCTGTGTGTGTGTGTGTGTCCCCCTGTGTGTGTGTGTGTGTCCCTGTGTGTGTGTGTGTGTGTGTGTGTGTGTCTGTGTGTGTGTGTCCCCCTGTGTGTGTGTGTGTCCCTGTGTTCCCTGTGTGTGTGTGTCCCTGTGTGTCCTTTGGCCCGTCACTCCGCCTCAGGCCAATGAGAGGTGTGCGGGGGCGGGCGGGCCAAGGGACCAATGAGATTTCCCCTAGGGACACCGGACATCCAGACAGGCAGGCAAACATACAGTGCTTTCACTAATATAGTATAAAGATTAAAGTTAAAATTGATTTCTTTGCTAGGTATTTCGTTTGTATATATTAGTGCTCCAAGTCTCAGCAGCTCAAGTTCTTGACACTGATAGATATTTTGTTGGGGGGGTCAAAGGGTCGTGGTTAGTCCACTCTAGAGGACAAATGCCCAGTGATGTTTTTATTAGTGCTGTATATATACACTAGATCAGAGTGGTCTCATTGCCGGTGAGGTGGATACTGCTTAATTGAGATGTCCTGTTGAAAGACAAGACCAGTAGTCTCAATTGATACAAACATCAAATATACTATGATAAAGGCAGTGATGTATAACTGCAAGTTGGCATAGGTGTATATACCATAGATGTTTGCTGGCAAAGGATCCCTAGTTAGATCTATGGTGATAAGCTATACACTATGTGTGGCATGGATGTACCATACACAGTGATTATTAAAGAGTTTGAAAATGGTGCTCTTAATTTGACTGTGCATTATGTGCTAACTTCGGATAACGTGTCTAGCTATGTTTGGCTGGTTGAAGTTCTGTCTCCTTATGCATTAGCTAATTGCTCGTTCCACATTGAAATGTACTAGAGCATAGTGTAGTTAAATGCTTGTACAGTAATCCTGATGAGGTTTTAAGCAGACTTAATAAAGTGTATCATTTTAACAGACTCAGTGTGAGCATCATTGGACCTATATAATTTATGGTCTGTTGTGCACCAATAATAGGGATTCCTATTGGTGGCAAGTACTCTCTAGTTACAAACCGCTATTCTCTGACGTTACAAGTATATAGTTACATAAGTGAACAGGGCATACATCATATACAAGACATGGCATGCGCATGATGTCCATTGGACATTACAAAGGCCAGAATGTCCCTTTTTCCCAGTCATCTTAGTCTTTTCTCTTCCTGACACCAGGCGGATCTAAACTGTGTGATTACTGCTCCAATTATCACATGATAATAATGCTGGAAGGTCTCCAAGCACCCTAAAAGTTAATCTAACTAATCTGTGCGGAATTGTTTTTTTTTAAAGATTTGGACAATCAAACATATTGCCATGTAAGGTGGAATCATACTGCTTTTCTTACTTACCTACATAATACAAGAAGGTCCATTTCACAAAGGCCATGATGAAAATGCCAGCACAGAAGGATATAATCCCTATAAGGATCATGGTTAAATCTGACAAATACTTGGAGAAGACATAGACCCCCAAGAAGCTGGAGATGAATATTAGGTAACCTGCAGCGTTACCATATCCAATATCCACTGGACCCCAACTTAGGGGCTTCTTAAGTAAATATAACGGAAGCACGTCCACAGCTCCACTAACAGCAACATTGTAAAGGATGCCACTCGTGAAGAGAAGAGCAATGATGACTTTGGATGGAATTACAGTTATAAGGTTTGTATTGGCTGTGGATCTGTCATCAGGTCTTTCACCCAACAGTCTGCTATTCTCAGTTTTTTTAGTGTCGAGTCCATTATGCCTTTCACTGATGTCTCTGTCTACATCTTCCCTTGATCTAGACTCATTATGGTATGGGCCATCAAAGTGAGGGATTTTTAAAACAAAAAGGCTGTACATTAGGCACAAGGCATATAGAGCAATGCTGCTGGAAACTAAGACTGTCCCTTCGTGATTTGTAAATGTAAAACGGATGAAGATATGTCCAGATGCCAAGCTGCCAACAAAACCAGCCAACCCGTACACTAGTTCAATGACAATGAGTCGGAGAGACCTTCCGCTCTCAGAGGAGCCCAGAGATGCCAAGGCCATGATCCCAGCCCAGTAAACAGTGAACCAGCCAGTTAAACCATTCAAGGCAGCAGAGCCGTACATCACTTCTATTGGCCAGTCCAGAAGAATCACAAAGAGCAGAAGCAACCTGGATATTAAGTACCCACCGAGAGGTACACATATAGGGATCTTCCTGTTCTTTTTGTCACCAATTTTTGCCAGAATATATGCAGACAGCAAAGGGGTTAACCCCAGAATCAGGTTATAGATGATGTAAAAGTTTGAGATGGCTTTCTGTAGTGCATCCTCAGTGGAGCTGTTAGAAGAGGAGTTAGTGTGATTATAATTATTCTTCACCACCATCAGCAGCCCAGTGTCATAGAAAGAGCTGGCAAGCTGGGCTCCTGCAACCACGGGCTCAATCCAGGTCCTCACCATCACCATGGTTATGGATTTGAAGACTGTCCAATTCCTTTCCCAGTGTGTGCTATATCACTTTAAAAGAGATGTAAAAGTCGCCTGCTAACATTACACAAATCAGGAACTAGGCAGACAGCTAAAGATTAAGGGTTCTAACGTTAACAGTGAGAGAGAAATATTGCTTTTGATCTGAATATTTTTTTTATGGATAGTTCAATGATTATTTCTCAACTCACAATGAAAAAATATATCCCCACTTATTGCAGAATGAAGCACAGTCTTTGTGGATGCTATAAATTCATCAGCTACTCACCTGTCTGTTTGGTCAGAGGAAATACAACATCAATAAGATCTTGTTGCTATACAGTAAATATTTTGAGATATTGTAGCTTCTCTACTCAAGGATAAGGGAGGAAAGACCACTGCTAAAAAGTCCAGATCAGGAAGCTAGCTCATCTACACTTTCAGCTGCTGCTAGAAGAGCAAGTGTGTTTCTAATGGCAACATTATAGCACAGACTTCCTCATTTCTAGCAGGCTGCGCATACAGGAGGAGTCGGCATTTTTTTAAAGTGTGTTGAAGTTCAGATACAGTGCTACAGTATATGCTAATAATTACATGACTTTCTAGAAAGGGAAGTGGGAGGGGGTAGGGATGAGGGCGAACACAATGAATTAAGGAACTTGTGCTCTCACTGGACTCAGTCACTGTGTCTTTGTGGTCACTTGAAAGTGAGGAAAGTTGAAGGCTGATACAGCATTGTAGACTGCAAACCAAGCTTTAATCTAAGTGGTGATCTTTAATTATATTTTATATGACTGCCAGCTGGCTGACTGCAGGATTTTACAGATGTAGCCATCCCTGTGATTCCCTATGAAAACACAACATATCCCAGTATAATATAGAATATCACATAGTCTCATATTATTTCAATGGCAGTGTCACGAACGGCACACCTGTGAGCACGTGACAGGGTTAATACACACAGCTATCTAGCAGACCCACCTTTGCCACACGTAACCCTCTCGGTCCGGCTCTTAGGGAGTTTACATCAGTGTCGGTGTTAGGGCTTCTCAGGATGCATTACCTTATTCAGGGTGCAGGCTGGGTGTGGTAAGCAATGATTGGTGCCAGGACCTTTATTCATTCAAACAGCACATTTATTATCCTATAGTCACAGTTGTTATATACAGTATATCTTGTAACAGAGAAATCTACTATGTAGCTCCAGGAAGGGCTCTGAACATAGAACCAATGCAGTATAATAAAGGAAATAAAGCGGAGCGTATGGAGTTAATATATAGCCCAATAATGAAGGATATACAACAGGTTAGCAGGAGTGTGTCCACAGTATAAAGCGGTAACTACACAACCTAGCAAATGTCCAGTGTGGAGCAACAATGTACTCACGCTAAGCACTGTATCCCTGCATCCTCCTTGCTTCAGGTGCCCCAGCGGGGTGACACCCTCCCTCTGTGGCGTCTCTCTGATCCGGAAGTCACAGTAGCAAGGTAGAGGATCTGAAAGTCTGCCGCTCCATAAAGGTACAGTGACTCACCAATGGGTAAAGATAAAAAACTTTTATTCAGGCTACATAAAACGGATACAATCCATGGGCACGACAAAAAGAACCTCCTCCCACGCGTATCAAACAGCTAATGTTCTTTCTCAAGGAGTATCTTAGCTGTTTGATACGCGTGGGAGGAGGTTCTTTTTGTCGTGCCCATGGATTGTATCCGTTTTATGTAGCCTGAATAAAAGTTTTTTATCTTTACCCATTGGTGAGTCACTGTACCTTTAAGGAGCGGCAGACTTTCAGATCCTCTACCTTGTTACAGTACGTATTGTATATCATTTTGGCTATACTATTTGTATGGCTTCGCTAGCCGCCCTTATCTCAGCCCATAAGGAAGTGCTGAGGTTTAATGGTTCTAACGTTACATATTGAATCTGGTGCATAGCACTGGTAGTGCTCCATGTCCACTGGGCCTAGTATTACTCCCTGTATGCAGCCTCCCAGTTTTGGGGCAGCCTGCCACCATGTGGCCTTCTAGATCAAAGCCAGCTATGGACCCTCCGATGGGGCTGGTCCATCTATATTTAGGGGCTGTGGCTTGCGGAGCCCCCTTTGAGCCTAGGCTGTCTCTTAGTGTCCCACATAACTGATCAAGGTTCACAATCTACAAGAGTACCCTCTCTAACTAGACAGCAATAAAAGTGAACCCTTACCCTATCCTAGCATAGGAACCTATACAATGAGATCCCTCTTCAACTCTTCAGGAGATCTAAGTTCCAGAAGCTTCCCTCTTACTACTTATTGTGTCTGAAAACAAAAAGCAGAGTAAAAGCTCAAGGAAAAGCTGTAAGGAATCCACACCTCAGTTTACTGTTTGCCTTGCCTTACAGACCTATGCAGCCCTGGAACACTGCTCCTGATATTTACTGCAGCTCCACCCTGGGTTCACTCATTAAAGCAATGCTGTCACACGCCCCTTCTGCTATTGGTTCCCTGACCTTTAAAGACAGCCTTCCCCACAATGCTCCCTGCCGAGCATAGTCCTTCCTGGATGTCACCAAGTGTTCTGCCACAAGCCCCTGGCTTGTTATCTCGTTACTAACTCTGTTTTGTCCTAGTTCTTGTTCCTGTGCTGAAGCATTGAATCCCCAGCGTAACTTCAGCTTCCTGTTTCCCTGAGGCCAGCTACTACTCTCTCATAGAGGTCTGCTTTCCTGAGGTCTGCTGCTAGTTTCACGCAGAGGCCTGTTCCTGTTCCCGTGCTGAAGCGGAGGTCCCTCCAGTGTTGTCTTCAGCTCTCTGGTTCCTGGGGCCTGCTGCTCATTCTCCATTGCAGAGGCCGTGTCCTGGTTCCTGTGCTGAAGCGGAGGATTCTCCAGCCCGCTCAGGACTCTTGCGCTGAAGCACTGGTTTACCAGTGCTGCCAGGCGGTGTGCCCACTCCGGTCTGCCTATCCTTTCCTGAGACCAGTACCATGGGCCATGGTCAACGCACGTGCAGAGGCCACTCCCGCGCTCACACTCCTAAGCTGAAGCGGGGAACTCCTGCCTACCTGTTGCCGAACTCCTGCTTGAACAATGTTTACCCTGATGTCTCCGATCCTGACCCTGGCTTGTCCACTGATGATGCTGCCTTCTCCAGTCCCGACCCTGCTATGTACGACTACGAACTGCGCAATCCGGATCAGCCTGCGCGGTCTAAGGTCGGTGATTTTACAACCCCACCTCAGCCACGCGGTCCGACCCAGGTTTGTGGCGAGCACAACCCTGACAAAAGCACTTAATGTATATTCCCTTGAATAACTGAATAAAAGGGTAATACACAATGGCATAAGTACAAAATTGTACTTGAATTGGCCGAATAAGTTAGGAGAGAGGGTAGTACAGTATGACTAACTGACCCAGGTAGTCCATAAGCAGCAAATAGTCCCGACCCTGCTATGTACGTACAGCCTGCGCGGTCTAAGGTCAGTGCTTTTACAACCCCACCTCAGCCACGTGGTCCGACCCAGGTTTGTGGCGAGCACAACCCTGACAGTATGCTCGGCCCCACAAACTCGGACCGCCCTGTGGTGCGGGTTGGTAAGTTTCTGTCTGAAATCCTGTCCCGGCTTGCAGACCAGTCCCAGTATGTATGCGAAATACTACCTCGGATTGAGGGTCTGTATATGTAGAAGGTTTGACCCCTTTGCAAAAGAGAGGCCATTATGATCTCATTAGTAAGGCTATTTGCCTTAAGGACTTAAAACAGTCTCTGGCCGCTTGTGTTCGCTCTCCTGGTTCCCCTTTAACCTGGGATAATGTGAAACCTATGGAACTGGCCGACTCCCAAGATGCACTCTATGCCCTGGCCTTATCACTGGACATTCTCGTAGTACGAGAGGACCCTCTCTTCATGTTGTCTCACACACAAAACACACTCTGTGTACTTTCCCTGACTTTGGACATTTGCATAAAGGAACAGGACCCTCTCCTCGCCAGCTACGCTGCCGCTTGGCAGTCCCCCTCTGCTGCCAGTCCTGTCGCTAAACCTGGGGACATATCTCCCTCCCCAGGAAATGACCAAACTGTCCCACTATCACTGCCCCCTAATGTAGAAGCTGCCACCGTCCCTAGTCCTGATTGTACGCCTGGTTACTCTGACACCAATGATATGTCTACGTTAACCCCTGCCGATCAGTCCTGTGAGGTTCCCCTGGAGTATACGTATATTTCTCTAGCCAACACTAAGGCTCTAGTATCCGAGAACGAATCCCTTTCTCCCTCTATTTCTAACTCTGAATCTCCCATTCCAGCCCTTGAGGTTTTTCCTGCTTTAACCCCTGCTAGGCAGTCCTGCATGCTCTCCCCATCAGAGAAAGAATCCCTTCTACTTCCACGTTCTAAGCTTGAATTTCTAAGTTCTGTTCCCAGGGTCATTCCTGTATTAACCCCTGTGGGGCAGCTCTTTGAGTCTCCTTTGGTAAATCCCTGTCCTTCGCCAGCCAAGGTCACGTCCCTAGCTCCAAAGGAGAAATCCCTTGTGTCCCCAATTACAGAGGAAAAACTCTCTATTTTTTACTCTCAGGTACTATCTGTATTAACCCCTGTAAACTCTTGCTGCCTCCAAGCTAATGCCTCCGTTCTAGCCTCAGAGAATGTGTCCCCAAGTCCGACAGCAGAGGTTGCATTAAATGACTCCCCCAACATTGCTGAGTACTTAGATATTTTTTGCTATAAAACCCCTGCTTCAGCTCAAGTTTCAGCTGCCGTGCCCCCTGAAACTTCGGCTAAAGTTCTGATTCCAGTTAAATGTATTCAGTTACCAGGTTTTTCCCTAAGCTTGGTCGCAGAGTTCCCACTCCCGGGTATTTCGCTGAACCAGTCTGTCACCCAGAGAGCGATGACCCCTGCTTCAGCGCATAGTCCCCACGTCGTGGAATCTGCAGTCATTTCTTGTTTCCCAGACACTCTTTACCAAATACCCACTTCAGAGACCAGTACAGTTATGATTACCCCCCGTGTACTGTCTTGTGTTCTCCTCTTCTCAAAGCTTAGGGTTAAAAGCGTACAGTGGTCATTATGCCCCTCCTGGGGTTCATGTTGTGTTCCCAGGAATGTTTGCTGACACACTGCTTTCACTCAAAAGTGACGCTTTTTCATATGTGTTAGCTAGAAGCCTGCACACAGTTTCCCCTCTCTCTGAAATTTGCCTTGTCGGTCCTGATACTCTGAGAGGTAAAAACCTTCCTTCAGATTCAGAATCTCTTCCTATAGAGGCCGTCCTTGCTGTTGGTTCCCCTGATTTCTCTGCCCATGCAAACCCTCCAGGGATCAGCATATCTGTGGTTACTCCCTTAGTACAGTCTGAGACCACCCTGCCTATATTACTAGTCCTGGTTTTTAAATCTGAGCTTTTTAGTTTTCCAGCCCCTGCTAAACCTCAGCCCCTCAGCACTATGTCTAAATATGCCCCAGCAACCGTTGGGTTACTCGGGGTAAAAATTAAAACTCCTGTCTTAAAGGGTACTTTCTCACACATGTCCAGCAAACCTAGAACCTCAGTGATTGATGCTAAGTCACTTATCACTATATCTGATTTTCTCACTAGTCAAACCCAGACACCCTCACCACTGGCTAGGAGTCCCGTTATCAGAATTTTTGCACTAGTAAACACACCTATTTATGTTTTTGTCATGACAAGCACCCCTGTTGTTAGGGCCCTTGCAGTTTTGGATAAGACTCCTTTTGCTTCTAAGGTTTCTGCTATTAAGAGTTTCCATGGTTCCAACTTGCCGCTTTTTGTCTCTTTAACTCCCATCATTACTCCCCCATTATCCGTCACTGACTCTCAAGTACCAGCTCCTGACGCTAGTTCTCCTATCAGTACTCCTGCATTGCTAGATGTTTCTGTTATGGATTCCAAGCCTCCAGCTCCGGAGTCGATTCCTTTACTCGCTGCTGTTTTTGTAGTCTCTCAGGTCCCTGTCACTGAAGTACAGACTTCAGCTTCTGAAGTTAGCTCCCCTCCCTCCGCTACCCTTGCTCTGCCTGATTCTCAAGTTTCTGATATTAAAGCCCCAAAGCCTATTCCTACTCCCCAGACAATACTATCTCCCACTGAGGGTTCTACAGTAGTTGGGAGCTCCACTGCTGATTGCTTCTCTGCCTCTGCGAAACCATGTTTTTTCCCCTCGGAACCTTCTGTTGCCCCTGTTATTTCCTCTGTGTTGGAAATACTCTGTACGTATCCCAAGATTTCGGTCTCTATGCCTGGTTTACTGCTTGCCTTGTCACCTTCCATACCAATACCTGGAAATGCTCCCACCCACCCTATACCCTTGCTGACCACTACCTGGGAGACCTCTGGAGGAGAAAACCATCTCAAATTTCTACATGCAGAGGTCAGCCAAACTTTGTCTGTCCCGAAGGTCGCCCTGGTATATTCGATCAACTATCGATGCCGCTTATCCAGAACTCTGGTCCCATTACTTAAGACTGGGCTCCCAGTGGGGGTTATTCTGCCGTTTCTGCTCCGGAAACCCCTGGTTCTTCACAGCCCTGGATTCCCAAGTCATTTCACGTGGCGAGCCTTGTACCAATGTTGTCTCTACCACCACTCTCATATCCTAGAACAGTACTCACCAAGGAACTGCTCATTTACGGATCTCCTTTCCGCCTAAAAAACTTTAATACAACTCGATGTCCCCGAGACCCATGGATGGCCCTGTCTGGCCGCAGTTCTCACTGGGGGGTGGGGGTACGCAAAGGACTGCCCACGAGTCTCTGGACCACGACTCTACCCGCAATCCTAGACAGTTCAGGAACAATTCCAGGTCCCCCAACTCTATGAGTGGTCTTGTTCGCCCGGAGGTCTCACGTGAAGGGGGGGGGGGGTACTGTAGGGAATCCACACCTCAGTTTACTGTTTGCCTTGCCTTACAGACCTATGCAGCCCTGGAACACTGCTCCTGATATTTACTGCAGCTCCACCCTGGGTTCACTCATTAAAGCAATGCTGTCACACGCCCCTTCTGCTATTGGTTCCCTGACCTTTAAAGACAGCCTTCCCACAATGCTCCCTGCCGAGCATAATCCTTCCTGGATGTCACCAAGTGTTCTGCCACAAGCCCCTGGCTTGTTATCTCGTTACTAACTCTGTTTAGTTCTTGTTCCTGTGCTGAAGCATTGAATCCCCAGCGTAACTTCAGCTTCCTGTTTCCCTGAGGCCAGCTACTACTCTCTCGTAGAGGCCTGCTTTCCCGAGGCCTGCTGCTAGTTTCACGCAGAGGCCGGTTCCTGTCTCCTGTGCTGAAGCGGAGGTCCCTCCAGTGTTGTCTTCAGCTCTCTGGTTCCTGGGGCCTGCTGCTCATTCTCCATTGCAGAGGCCGTGTCCTGGTTCCTGTGCTGAAGTGGAGGATTCTCCAGCCCGCTCAGGACACTTGCGCTGAAGCACTGGTTTACCAGTGCTGCCAGGCGGTGTGCCCACTCCGGTCTGCCTATCCTTTCCTGAGACCAGTACAATGGGCCATGGTTGCCGCACGCGCAGAGGCCACTCCCGCGCTCACACTCCTAAGCTGAAGCGGGGAACTCCTGCCTACCTGTTGCCGAACTCCTGCTTGAACAATGTTTACCCTGATGTCTCCGATCCTGACCCTGGCTTGTCCACTGATGATGCTGCCTTCTCCAGTCCCGACCCTGCTATGTACGACTACGAACTGCGCAATCCGGATCAGCCTGCGCGGTCTAAGGTCGGTGCTTTTACAACCCCACCTCAGCCACGCGGTCCGACCCAGGTTTGTGGCGAGCACAACCCTGACAAAAGCACTTAATGTATATTCCCTTGAATAACTGAATAAAAGGGTAATACACAATGGCATAAGTACAAAATTGTACTTGAATTGGCCGAATAAGTTAGGAGAGAGGGTAGTACAGTATGACTAACTGACCCAGGTAGTCCATAAGCAGCAAATATGTTACCTCTATGTAACAGCTGGGAATGGTGGTCTGACCCAGTGTCTCATGTTCAGTGTGGAGCCTCTTCTGCTCCCTGTAATATACCATCTCTCACTCAACTGGCCTAGTGCTTAAACAAGCAGGTGCGGTAGAAGGAACAGTAAAGCCTGTGTCCGTTGCTCCAATCGCAGAAGACCGAATGGAAGAAAAGAAAAGGATTGAAATCCGTTATTTCCTTACTATTTATAGCCTAGTATGATGTCACTGTCTCCAGGCAGAAAGGGGGGGCTTAACTTCTGCTGAGTCACCCCAGCTCCATGTGCGGGCACACATAGTTAACCCTTTAAGACCCTAGTAGTACTAAATTAGTAGTACTAAATGGGGTTTACGTACAGTATACTAGTTAGAAGAATGCTATCTTCACTGTTGTATGGGTAAGATTAACCCATTCAGTCATTATTAATTTTAATGCTAAAAATTAATTGGAGGTTATTTATATCGGTGGGCACCTAAAAAAAATCTCTTTTGCATTGTTGATTAATTTAAAAAAAAAATGATTTTAAAATAATTATAGAAAATAAAATGATACCCACAATTGTGCTAGTTGTGACTCAATTAGGGTGACCAGACGTCCCGTTTTTTTGTTGTTTGTCCCGGGGGCCCGAAATTGTAGCAAATGGTAACATTTGTAAGGGTAGAGAATTTTGGCAAAGCTGACCATTTTGATCAGTTGGCATCTCCCTGACAGGTTCAGAGGGAGGTTCAGAGGGAGGTTCAGAGGGAGGTTCAGAGGGAGGTTCAGAGGGAGGTTAAGAGGGAGGTTCAGAGGGAGGTTCTGCCTCCCTTCCAGTTCCTTTATTACCTACTGAAAAATACTCTTAAAATTCTCTACATATAGTTTTCCCAGGTCCGCTGCAATATTAATACCTAGATATTTGATAGATTTCCTTGTCCTTTTAAAGGGTAACTTTTCATCCCATGTTACATTACATTCTTATTTGTGAGGATTAATATTTCTGTTTTTGTAACATTAACTTTGAACCCTGAGAATTGACCTAATTCCCCAATGGCTTTAAATATGTTGGGCAACGCCTCCTCCGGATTAGACACTAAGAGCATCAGATCGTCCGCAAATAGAGCTAATTTCGCCTCATACTTCCTTATGTTTATTCCCTTGAAACTTTCCATACTGTACGTCTCAGATATTCGGCCAAAGGCTCGATAGCTAAATTAAAAAGCAAAGGTGACAGAGGGCATAAATTACATATAAATTAATATTTGAAAACAATTGTCGAATTTTTTTTATGTAATAATATTTCTACTGATGTTATAATACACCTCCTAAGGGGGAAATTGAATTTTGCAGGATTTTGATCAATCTATATTTCTGTATATCCATAAAGAGAAGTAGGAATCAAGAACATGCAACTTGGGATGCCCCTAGTATAACGGGACATGAATAAAAAGCAATGAGAGCATGGGTGCTACAGGCAGGAAACCTAGTCAGATCCTGGCATAAATGGCAAATGGTGGAAGCCGTGCAGACCAAAAAAGATAGATGCAAAAAAGATTCATGCAAAAAAGTCATTTAATGACTAAAAAAAGTCCAACATTTTGGTGCTAACCACCTTCATCCCTGTGACATTTTTAGTCATTAAATGACTTTTTTGCATTAATCCTTTTTGCATCTTTTTTGGTGTGCACGTCTTCCCCCATTTGCCATGTGTATCTATAAAGTCATATTATTGGACACAATAGTGTATTTATTAAACATATTTATCCAAAAACTCATTATGTTTGAATGATTTCAAGGAGTGAATTCTGTAAAGATCATCAAAATAAATAAATAATAACTAAGAAAATAATTGGCAAATGATTGAACCATTTCAATTAAAAAAAATTGTGATCCATTCGCAAAAGATCCCAATGTTTGGAAATAATCTGTTTAACTTGATCGCTGCATTTATTAAATTGTTTTATGAACATACTGTAGGAATATCATACTGTAGGAATACTTTCCTGCTTCTTTCTGTCATTTTTTGTATTAAAACATCTCTTCTTTCACCCTCTGTTAGTTCTCTCATCTTTCAACCCCGTCAGGGAACCACTAGAAATTTTCTATCTATACTTCTTCAAAGGCCTGTTGTAACTCTTCATTTTTATAGCCTCTTTGGATAAAGCGGTTGCACAATTCCTCAGACTGTCGCGTCCTGCGTTGAACAGTTCCTCCTCAGCCTGAGAATATACAGAATATATACTATACATTGATCCAAATCCTGCAAAATTCAAATTCACCCTTAGGTGTATTATAACAACAGTAGAAATATTATTACATTTAAAAAAATCCTACAATTGTTTTTAAATATCAATCTATGTGTAAAGTGTGTTAAATGTGTATTTCATTCATCTTCTATGCCTTACTATGGATCACAGGATGTGGATACATTGAGTATTTGAGTTTGCTAGTGGTTGGGAGCACGGCCGATAACTGCTTGTGATTTAGAACCATTAATGCTGCCATAGGGGAGGTGCACGTATGCGTCGTCACGCACATGCCCGCTATGACGTCATGCGCGGACCCGTTTTGGCACGAAATTTGCTTTAGAGCACTATATTTAAAGGTTTGGACTAAACAACTCCATACTCCTTGATAAAGCATATTTGTGTGTGAAACACCACCTCCTTTGGGTGATGCTTTATAGTTAATGAAAATTGATTTTTTTACAACCTTGCTCCCTTGCCAGTGCGCTGCTAAAATCTTTTATTGTTCGCATGACAACTCCTGCTGTTCTCACTTTCTCTACTTCAGCTGGCAGGACAGAGCTTTTTTGCATGCAGACCACAAATGGTCTTCTCAGAAAAATTATATGGCAATGCCTGACTTGCAAATGATTTGACTCATCACTAATGTCAATTATAGTTAATGCTATGCTCTTTAAAGGAGAAAAAATGGCTTAATGTTGACAGAATGTTATTGTCCTTTGAAAATACACTGTGTTTTAATGTGATAAGTTAGGTTAACACCCCTTTAAGGGATTTCACTGTGTTTTGTGGATCTGGGATTTTGCGAGAGGGGCTAATTCTGGATCAGTAAAGTGTCTACTAAATGTTCTACCTGAAAGAATTGTGTTCCTGTTCTTCCCTTCTAAGAGTAGAGCTGTGCAAACATTTCGTCCAAGTTTGCAAATGATTGTGCGCAATGACAATGGCGGCATGTTTTTCAAAGTAAGCAAGCAAAAGTCAATTCCAGATGACAGTGAGAATGGGTTCACAAGTCCTCCAAGATAATAGGGAGTGTATGCATGTTAACCCATTCGGCTTGACTATCATGGAAAATAGGTCATAGGAGGGGGGAGGGGGCAAAAGCAGTCACCATGGTGTTCCCTTGTAAAGTTCATTAGGCGTGTTCCGATTTAGATTTTAAGGGTTTACCCATAATATGATACGCTCATATTTTGTATGAATAACATTTTGCTTAGGGGGAGATTGTCAATGTGAACGGATCCTTCAAACCAAGTTACTGTATTATTTTATCAGACAAATAAACAGCCTTGTCGTGTTGAAAGTGACACTCCAGAATTGCTTTGTGTACATAGTCTTTAAGAGAACATAGGTTGCATCTGCATGAACCATTGTTTAGTCACTGTAGTAGTTATTACAGGAAGATCATGGTCTCTCAAAATTTGTCCAGTTCCACGGTGAGACCAACCCCCAATTTATCTTGTCAAAAACGAAACAAAATAGAAATATATTAAATGTTATATTTTTGAAAGTAGACAAAACGATTATTTATAAAACAAAAAATAATAATTGTTTATGGCTTACAAGGCTATGCTACAAAACGCACAGCGCACTCAGTTAATTGGAATTACTTTCCATTACTATGCCTACTTTTGGCATTGTCCCATTCCTCTGACTGTTCCACTATAAAATGTTGAGGGATATCCCAATTGTAACTGCGGTCCGGGCCGATATCAGTGCTCACCCAAGGAAAGGAGACTTTGTCCCCAAACTGTCTTACTATTGACCAATGTCATGACAAATGATTAGCTCTGGTTATAATATTGAAAAGGTTATGTCTCTCTCATCCGTCCCATTCATACAATCTAGCATGAGGTGGACAGACTGAAGCAGGCAATATTAGAGTGAAGTATGAATAGCAAGAGTTCAAAATGCTTATGAACAGATATCTTAATGTGTTCATATACAGTATGATTTGTGTGGAATAACGTGCACCAGGATAATAGAATGATATCTGTATAGTGACCATGTTTGTTGGATCATGCAACTACTGTATATTTAATAAAACCAATTTGTACATACTGTAGTGAAGAGAACTTTGTTTTTAACAAATAGTTTGCAATATTGATGTGAACTATTATGTAGCCTGAAAACACTCTGTACAGTGTCTGCAAGACGCTCATCTAGTAATGACCTGAAGGATGATGTTAAAGGTACATTTACTCCAAGTAAAATTTAAATAATAGCATTAGTGTTGTGCTCAACATAAATCTGTATCCATATTTATTAAACAGTTACACAATTACGTCCTTAAGTTTTAGAATATAGACAACAAATTCCTTGCCTTTTTTCAAGAATCATCAACTCCGTTTGCTCCTATGTCGACTGACAGAATCAATCTAGTAATCACTTAACACTTGGTGAAAATAGCCGAGCAGCAGCATAAGGAAATGATCCAAAGTAATTCACACAATGCTTAAATAATGTTTCCATTTTAATTTAACCCATTTCTTCTGCACTGTATTTATATATCTGTTCAGTGAAAGCAGCCAAAACATAAAAGGTGAATGTTAACATTATGATTTTGATTTGAACCAAGGCTAGGGTTACCAGGTGTCCAGTATTGTACAGCACTGTCCTGTATTTCGACACTCTGTCCAGTAAAAAAAATTAGAGGCAATACTGTACATCTGTGTCCAGTATTACCTCTCTGGACAGTGACCTGACCGACTTAGTGGGCGGCGGGATTTCCCCGAGCAAGGCTGTTACTAGGAGACACGGCAGCTTCCTCCATCCTGATTGGCTACATTACACAGCAGGAGCCAATCAGGAGGAAGTGTCAGGCTCAGGAGCCTGGGGGTAGGGCCAAGGAAAGGAGCAAACAGCATGGAACGGGGAGAGAGAGAGTGTGTGTGTGTGTGTGTGTGGTCCGTCAGAACTTTCACTCGTGTTCAGTATTTTTGGAGAAGCCACCTGCAACCCTAAATCAATATGCTGTGGAAAAAGTCTACCCCATGCAGATCAGCTCTATTTAAATGCATTGTACGCAAATCTTGTTTAGGTTGGTGTCTTCTTGGATATTGAGCAAGAGAACAGAGAAAGAACCATTAAACCAGCAGTTCCCATCACAATATCCACCCCAACCCCCATTTTTTATTTTATCATGATGGGATACAGGGTGCCCTTCGAGCTGAAATACACATTTTCCAGCTCCAGCAAGCCCATGGGTTCCAGAGATACTTACTAGTAAAAGTACCACCGACATTCCCGGGTTTCGAAATCCCCCCCGTCACACAGTCCAGCAATGGATGACTTGGCAACTTCGTTTTTGACCCGTGACATAGAAGACTTAAACCACCATTTCCCATGAAGGTGACGGGAACATACAATTTTTTACAGGTATCTCAAGAACAAAGTAGTCTTGGGAGCTGAAAATATCAGGTTTCATCTTCAGGGAACACAAGCTTCCTATTCTAATCAAAGGCTGGTTGTTTGTGGTGGTAAATAAAAAATGAAGAGGGGATCCTTTACAGGATTGAAACAGGGGGTCTTTGGAACTGGTGTGCCAATTTCAGCTCTGGGGAGCCCCTGCTTCCAGAGACATTTAGCTTCGTAGATGCTGCTGGTATCTCTGTGCCGTTTAAATGTCCCGGGCACGCTGGTCAATAAGAAGCCCCAACGGATGGCATCACTACTTCCTATTGGCCCACGTGATATTTAAAGCCGCCATTATGTTAGGCCCACATTTTCTCTGACTGGAGGGATACCAGCACCCACTACGAAGGTAAGTATCTTTGGAAGTAGAGGGTCCCCAAAGCTGAAATGAACACCGGTCAGCTCTGTAGACCCCCTGCTTCAATCCTATAATTACAATATTATATATAAAATTGAAAACACAATACAGCATATTCTGCAACTTTAAGAGGATGTAGACGCAAAATGTATTCTTTTTATGTGGATGATTATCTGGAATGTCTTCTGTAAAAGTCTCTGGAAAGTTAAGGAATACTCATTAAATAAAATTGACACAACTCCCGTTTGAGTTTTAATGAGAAAATAATTATATACTTGCATTGTATGCTCCACAATCACTATAAAACAAAAGCAGGATAACATATAAGTGGTTAACATATACATAAAGCCAAGTACAGTATTATGGTTCGTATGCCATTAAAACACAGCCACCATTTCATTTTTGTATTGAGCTGTCAAACTAAATCACTTTCATTGCTTTGCGAAATTAGGTAAGGAGAGAATTGTCCGCTTGCTGCAAAACACGCTGTTTAATAATTCTCCATTGCAATCAAAAGTAAATAAATTCACAAATAAAAGTGTAAGTATATTTGGTATCACGCGATGCTATAAGCCAACTTCCTGGCACAGTTGTATAAAGTTGCCCCAGCCAGCAAGCATTTACTCTGCAGTAGTGTTCGTTGTTTTGTATTACTTTTTGTAGAAGCATCTGGTAGCAAAATGATTGAACCCCATTTACCGTGGCAGGTTTTATTTCTGCAGCAGAAACGGCTGCCAATAGGTTGTTGTGAACATACGCCACGGCTGCAAGATTTGGTTGGCGGGTAACACAAGCTGGGGAAAAGGTGATAACAGATTCATGGTACAGCCGGACCTATGCTCTTTGTGGGAGTGGGAGTAGCTCCCTAAACTCACCTTGTTTGTAAGGACGTGAAAGATACGGGCATGACTATGTATTGGAGTGAAATAAATCTTTGTTCTAGTTCTGAACATAGAGGAGCAATAACAGACTGCAGTACTAAAGAGCTCTAAAGCAGGCAAGGACATGGTAACTCACAATACCGCAGGCATCCAGCCCTCGTTTGATACTCCGTACTGTTACTGTAGAAAACCTATTTTGGTTTTGACACCTGCAACAGCCTGCTTGGGTTTAAATAAATGTACGCCTGCCATGATGTTGCTTATGCCTCAAATGGGAAGTCAATGGGAGTTTCTGTGCGATGACGCCCTACTCTGCATTAACGCAGATTCATTAATAACCCTCAAAGGGTGGTAGTAGTACTGATTTACCGCCAAACCTAATCAATGTATGCATGTTGAGTCTTGCTTCTGTGACATCAACATTTCCAGAAAATCAAAGCAAACAGTCTAGAACTCCAGATGATCGATGGACCTAATTGCACTTAACTAAAACATCCGCTATTCTGCTTTAGTGGATGAGTCCGCTGTGGGTTAAGTCTTCTATTGATTCTGCAGCTGCCAATGCATGCATGTTGCAGTTAACATACAATTTTATTTTGTTTTCATAAGTGACCAGCATCACAGGCACTTTTAAATGCAAATAGCTTACGCCCCAACAAAATAAATCCTGAAAGTGAATGGATTATTGCAGATCTTTAATATAAGCATCTGGTGTAAAAAATGGATTTCTTCAAACAAGAGAGACCCTATTCATTACATTTTAGCTTCCTCTACTGAGGAGTGTAGTCTGAACGTCTCGGGTTCAGCTGTACCATTTTGGTCTGTTTCACCATTTACTGAGCTTGGTCTAAGAATACAATGTCTACTTTACAGACTGCTTATGATACCCCAGGAGCATAGAAAATGGGTTGTTATAAAACTCTATGCTCTCAAATTTTGTTTTAGTTTAGTATGAGTTCAGAGTAAAGTTTTCATAGCAAATATAGCAGTCATTTGGCTAATCTATATTCAAATTTTGAGAGCACATGGTTTACTTGTACTGCTATTGCCACATTAATTAATGCCAATTTAAAAAAAAGATACTGTATATTAAAGTTGTGGAAGCGTTATTGTCTTATTATATAGAAAACCAAATATGGAGTGCAAATGCAGTCATTTTTATTTAGTAACAGCCAATTTATATTCCTGAAATTGCTTTACTAAACACTAAAATATTGCTTTAAGTGACAAATATGCAAACAACAACCTCTATGCTATATATTTATATGATGAAGAATAAATATAATTTCTTCAGTAAATGTCAGGTTTCAAAAGTGCACCATATCTTCCATTTGTGGTCAGTCAAAAGAAATACTGTACTGTGTCAGTACCCCCCCTTTTTTTTTTTATGAAAAGGGATAATAAAGTGACATTCGCCCCGGGAAAAGTAAAAATACGTGTACATCTACATTCTTGGGTTCATTCTAATGCCTCAACCTGAAAAAACAACCGCCCATCAATGCTCTTTACAAACAACAATTACCAAAAAATCTTACTTATTCTAAGCCTTCTGTTCCTCATATTTCACTGATCCATTTATACCTGTAGTGGCCCTTCCTTAAACATGGGGTAAGAAAACTTCTCTAGCCTAATATCAAATTATCTCCAAGGGCTATTGTGAAACAGAATGTACTAGGATTAAGGTTATGAATCATAAGATTGGATCAAAAATGTATGATGATATGTCAGGCTGGCGATAGTGTTCTCTATATTTTTTTCGGCTATTTATAAAGAACAGTCAGTTTCTTATCCAGCTAGTGTATGTATGTATCTATGTATATATTAAAAAACAAAAGTTCAAATGTACAATATGAATGAAAAATTATTTGGCCAAAATGATACTACTAACCCTCATGGCATAGTCTCATTGAAAAATACACGCAGATAACTGGTACAGTATCTTTCTTATGTTCGTCTTTCAGCCCGTATGAGCTTTGCAAATATTTGATAGGTGCATTAGGGTTCCAAAAATACAGTACTTGTTGGCTTTTTCTTAAAATGTTCATAGAACTCACTGGGGCAGATTCATCAAGCGCCGGTACGGCTTGGCGCCCCCGATCTGGCCTTAAATTCCTTTTGGAGGTAAATAGAAGTTGATGCTGGATCGGGTGCACAAACCCATACCTGCTCTTGATGAATCTGCCCCTTTATGTTTCTACGGTTTCAAATGGATGAGAGAACAGAAAGCATCATTAATGTAACCATGTCGAAGGTTCGACATCTTCAGTATCAGAAGATCTTCCCTATGCAGGCCTATCTAGTACAGAAGAGGGTACTTCATTTGGTTGGCCTGGTTTTGTGTCTGTGCTTTCAAACTATAATAGTCTGTTGAGAAAAATGGAAAAGCAATATTGCACTAACCCCTTCATGGGCGTTAGACACAAATATGACAGTATGCAGTCTATTTGTGATTATGGTACTTTAAATAAGTTATCCGTCAGAGTCACATGTGGCTGTTATAGTGACGCAGGACTTCAAAATGTGGGTTAACACTGGCAAATTAAATTCCTGGTTTTATACCAGCTCCCTTAGTAACAATTAGCCATAAAAGTAAGCAATAGAAGGTGTATGAGAAGGCTGTATGCAAAATATATATATATGATTGAATATTTTTCATTTCCCAAAAGCAATCCTCAAACAACCACCAACCAAAGGGAAATGTTATGTTAGGGCTATCTAAATTAAGCAGGATACCAATTCTTATATTGTACTGAGCAGGAAGACAAAGCAGCAGATCCATGCAAAAGGCCCACTCTTCCATCCTAAGAGAATGGTGCTCCTTCCACCAGTGTGTTGTGGTTAAAAAATCTCAACATCCATATTTCGAGGGGGCACCTTTTTATAAAGCAAGACAAGCGGCATATTCTGGAAGGAAGCAATTGCACGGTTTGTGTTTGGCTTTGGGCATCGTCCAAGCTGACCCCCTGGATATGGGGCCTGCTTCTTCTACAAATGCCAGTGACCTGTTTTCATTTCCTGAGAGTCCAAAGCTTAAGCTGGTCTTGCGCTGTTGCACACTGCTGACATTTCAAAGATTTCTTCTCACTTTCTTACAAGCGTGGTCTGCAGTATCTCTATATGGATTGCAGAGGTTGCTTAATGTTCAATAAATATGTGATTAAATGATTCATTTTTGGTTTCTGTATCTTGGATTGGAAAAGTCCTATTCGTCCTCTTCGCGGTTGGCGTAGATTCCGGCTTCCCAGCGCAGAGCTAGTGCGCTCTTCCTGCGGTTTACCCTTACTGCTTCGAGGACCTGAAATATGAGAACAAATTTTTAATTCAGGCGAATTTGTATTAGTCAGCCATTTTGTAAGAACTGAAGATTTCTAGCAAATATGTCAACTGGCAGAGGAGCCCGCAATGTACATACATTCTCATAAAATTTCACTTGGCGAGTTTGTTTTTGTATGAAATAAATAGGTTATGAAACAAGCTGTAACACACAAGTATGTTAAGTAACTTTACAGACTAATTCCCCAACTTATGCCTGAGGCCCCTAGCCAACACCATGTTTTTGGCAGAACTAAAGATTTTCAAGTAAGCTCAATTAATGTATACATAGTATAACAATTGAAATTTCATTAGTTAGCGCAAAAAAGAATGTATTATCTATGTAAATCCTTTGAACCTACTGTAGCATTAACTCTTCTGTTACCTCCAACATTTCATGCAGTGTTCCTTTTTTCTCCCTCCACTTGATTTTCCCCACACACTGATGTCCACAGATGGACCAGAACTGGACTGCCAACACATTTTTATTATCACAGAAAAGGATTTGCAGTAAACTGCCAGTGCCATAGCAACAAATAATCAGGGTCACTAAGAAGAGGCCGTTCTTAATATGGGATATACAAGTATTTTTTTTTTTTTACTGACCCATTGTACCAAGTTTCTATTACTATAAGGTGACTTCTAGAATTCTCTAAAACGAAACAATCCCTATAAGAAAGTCGCTTGACAATATATAGTCCTGGAAATACAAGACCTACTACAAAGTTTAAAAAGGGAGTGGGTTTTTTTGTGTTTCAGCCCTACGTCATTTTAAGATAAGTAAAAGTGTTAGGTCACTGCAATCTGGCCAAATTGTTTCTGGGTATTCCTTGGGCCAGGGTCAGTGAAAATAATTATATATGTCAGATGCATTCAAAGCAAACAATAAAGCAGCAAAACGTGATTTAAAAAACAAAACAAAAAAAACACTTATGGATTAGATAATAGTGACTGTTTATTTTTTATGCGTTTTAAAGTATCCTTTGATTCCTATAGCAGGTTAGCACACCTCCCAAGCAGCGCAAGATCTTTGCAACACTTTCCTGTTTGGGATCATTTGTTACCAATGTTCCCAGTAGTTTGAGCTGTAAACTGTAACAATAGATAATGTTACCTTAGTAATACAAGGATACATTGTAATTGCTGAGGTACACTGACTGAAGGATTGATTGAAACTGAAAGGCGGCCATTATGTTAGTCACACAATCAGAATTTTGACAGATTTATAACAGATGCAGCAAATGATTGCCAGCTTAGGTAAGAATGTAGAATTATACATTGTCACATGCTTTACATATCAAAATTTAAAAAAATGGAGTATTGCTGCTTTAAGGCCCAAATAGGCATGGCAATACATTTAATGACATTTCTTTCATCAATAAATGTACTTTCTGTATGCATTAGAAAAATGTAGCCACGTCACTTCCAGATGTTATTTGGCCAATGGTAGAATAAGGTATACAGGGATATAACAAATAAGTAAACATGGGAAGGATGTTGGTCCAGGGAGTAATCTGATTGCCAATTCTTGGAGGCAGGAAGTTATTTATTTCCCCCCTTATGAGATATTATTAGATGATATTTCACTATGGGTTTTTTTGTTTGCCTTTCTCTTGATCAATATACTCTAAGGGGACTATGCAGAGAGCAGCGAATTTTAAAATTGGCGAATTTATTAAAAAGTAGCTTTTTTGGAGAGTTTTAATCTCCATATGCAGAAAAGTGCGAATTCTGCTATGTTTAACATGGATGCGTGTGGCGAGTTTAAATTGGCGAGATGCGCGCTTCAGAAATGTGTTAAAACAAATTCGCGCCTTTTTTTCCCTTTGCAATGGGCGCGAGCGGCAGTTTTTTCTGGCGAGGCACAACGGAGACAATCGCGCCATTTTATTGGCGCGAACAGCCGCTAGATGCCGTTCGCGCCTCTCTGCATTAGGATATTTTTAAAACTGGCGAGATTGAGGTTCTCGCCAGCCGCGAGGCGAGTTTTACAAATAGAAAAGAAAAATTGGCGCGTTTTTCGGAACTCGCCATTTTCTGCGCGATTTTCTCCAAAAAATGGCGAATTTCGAAATAGCGCTGCTCTCTGCATAGGCCCCTAAGTAGGGATAAACAGGTAGGATAAAGTATCGGTCATCTAAATTTAGCATAGGTTGAACTTGATGGACGCATGTCTTTTTTCAACCTCATCTACTATGTAACTATGGCAGAGTGCATCACTTATGATGCCTTATATTGTACATTTTAAAAACTTTGCAAAGTGGCAAAAATGAATGAGAAATGCTGAATGAATAGATTGAAATAAATGATTGCTACTGTACTTTTGCATGTACTGTAACAAAAGGGTTCAGTTACTGACAAAACAAATAAGTATGCGCCTATCCCTTTCATTACTATGTGTGCTACTCTGGACACATTGGGGCTGGTTCAATAAACTGCAAAAGGGCAGATTACTGCACATAAAGTCCCATTCAAGTCAATTCAATACTTTGCCTTTATCCAACAATGGAACTTATTCGGTCATCTCCAAAAAATTGCGCTCGTTATCCGATACGTGCGAACGTTCCGAGATTCGCTTCCCCACTAGAACGCTCAAACTTTTCCAAAAGTTCAAAAATTTGCAAACCGTTCCCTCCAACTTTTTTTTAGCCAAAAAGTTCTGAAAACCTCGCTGGGACAAAATTGGCAAATTTCCGCAGCAAATCTATATTCAAACAAATCCTGACCCCAAAATAGGGCGCTCTCCCTCTCGCAAGTGACATATTTTAGGCTATGGAATTTAATTTGTTTTCTTTACTGGGAGAACCGCTTGCAAACTTTTAAAACTGCGCACATTTTTCTTTGGTTAAAAAAAAAAGTGTAAACTTTGAATTATTTAAACGTGTGAACAAAGTTTGTCCATCTTTACCCCTCCCAGCTGTAAAATAATATTGAATATGAGAGGGAAACAAAACATACCCTACACCTGTTTCAGGTGGCAGTGATTTTCTGTGATTTCAATTTATGGTTCAAAAGGTTTCTCAACACAAAGCGGGTGATGAACAGTTTTCTTTGATGCACTGCACTATTTTGGCAAATCTAAGAAGCGTTTAAGTTCTATTTTTCACACATTATCCAAGTAAGCCATGGTAGGTTGTTTTGAAGGGAGCACAGGGGGGAAATGGTGCATAAAAGACGGAGATTTTGCTACATTGTGATGTGAGCGTGCCATGTCAGTCACACACAAATCCTTTTATAGACACTTCCCATATCCCAAGCCAATGCTTTTGGCTCAAAACTGTAGCAACTGACCTTGATACATTGATGCTAAGAGATAAAAGACAAGGACACGCGTTGCATTCATTTCCATCCAGAATTGCCTTGATACATCACTCTAAATACTCCTCTACAAGTCTCTAAACCCAGTATGACACGGACACAAACACAAAACATGGAGACGAGGGCAGCAATTCCATGCATTTAAGGCCGTGCATGCAGCCCGGAGAAGACAAGCAGTTCAAGGGTACCTCAGAAGTAATTTTGTTAGACAGTAATTTACAGGCGTACTGGTGAGAAAGGAAAAGAACATAATTAACACACTAAACAGACATGCTGGAGGAGAACAGATGCAATGAACATGTTGAACATCACAGTAGGAGATAGAATACAGTACACTTAAGCAATCAAAAGAATTCGCTGCTGGATATGCTTTAAAGTTCTATTATGAGATGGTAATCGTTTCTCTGTACCTCCGGCACGGGTTAATGCATTGCAATCCTGCGTTAATGACTTGAATAACCATCAACGTGGGATTGCAGTGCCACAGTCTGACATCTGTGAAGGAATTTTTAAAAAGTGTAAAAATAGTTCCTATGAGAGGATTACAGATGTACGACTGAAACAATCATAATCGTTTCCACTTACCCCCACTCCACTTGTGCTAGAATCTTGAGTAGTAAAAATTACGTAGGACCAATATTATCATCAACAACCTGCATTTTGGTGTGAATTGAGCAATATTAAATATTCAGATTTATTGTAGAGTTGCTTTGAAAAATAGTGTGTGTGTGGGAGTGTATATGTATATATAAATATATATCATATATACACTCACACACTATTTTTCAAAGCAACTCTACAATAAATCTGAATATTTAATATCGCTCAATTCATACCAAAATTTAGGTTTTATATATATATATATCAGTGGAAGCACTGTATGCAAGGTGATAATGGTTGAAAGGCAGGGTTGCAGACCTGTCTAAGACATGTGAATGTGCTCACAAGTGATATTCTTTATTGGCTATATGCTAACGGTGGAGGTTTTCTGTTGCCTTTTTCACCCACCCACCCACACACATACACACACAAGCACACACACACACACACACGCATATATATATATACTGTATATATATATATACACACACACACATACAAATGTAAATACAACTGTATGCTCATCTGCATGTCTTAGGCAGGTCTGCAACCCCGCCTTTCACCATTATCACCCAGCACACAGCACTTCCACTGAAGCAAGGGATTCTGGGAAATGACATGCAAATGAGCACACAGTGCAACTTTTTGCTTCAAAAACCATTTTTAACATGGTTCCCTATAGGCTTAAGCTTTACTCACTAATATATATATATATACACACACACACACGTAGAGGTATCAGTACCGTGTTAGCCGAGCATCGTTAGCCACAGAACGGTATCATCTATTTATTTTTTTAATATATATATGTACACATATACACACACACACACACCTGTGTGTCTGCGTATATGTGCGTCTCTGCAAAGTTAACCAGAAATTGTTGACTGTTTCAGTTAAAACCCATTTTAAAAACTTCTGAAAGGGCTGAAATTTGACAATTTTAAAGAGAGTAGAGAAACGTACAGTATTTGTTCTGTTTTTTTTTTTTTTTTTTTAACTTTACCCAACTCATTTTTACAAACTTTATCCAGATGTATACGGGTTGTAAAAGTGAGCAGTTTTCTTACTTTTACACTTTTGAAAAACTTCTTGTTGGTGTGCACAACACTTTGACCTTTCAAGGAAAGGAAAATATGTGACTTCTGGCAGTAGATCTTTTTTTTGAAGGTGAAGTGTTTTAAATCATTTTTATGCCATCCTGTACTGGTCTTTTGGGGAATTTCTGGATGATCTTTTTTGTCAGTGTTTTCAAATCTCTGTATAAAACTGCCCTGGTTTTAACCTTGCATTATTCTTTGAGAAATGCGACACATTTTTGTTGACTGAATAAGATTTCATGTTTTTCATGACAACAGCAAAAGAATGAGCACTGCGTCTTTAAAAGCCAACACTGCAGTGAACGCTGATTGAGCTCAGTAACCCCCAAAATAATCTAATGTAATTGATAGGGAAGCATTATTTTAGAGAAGAAGACTTTTAATAAAATCAGATTTGTAATCTGAATGAATGTGAAAGGGTTGGTTGATACAATGTAGGTTTGGGTCTGGTATACAAGTGTCGTAAAACACCAAAGGGAGAAGGAGTAGGGAGTATGATACCTCTTACTGGATCAACAGTACGTTGATAAGATACAGGTTCTTTATCATGTATAACAGGAGAACAGAAGAGATTTCTTGTATTAGAATTGTTTGGCTGATTCTGTGATAAAGATTGGGATAGACTAAAAAAAAAGGTTGATTCACAAAATAACATTTACTATTACGATATTTGGTGCAGCCAAAATCAGTTGCAATTTACACTTAAAAGACAGATAACCGACCTTCAGTTGAAGAGGTCTGCATTAAAAGTTAATCAATTTGCAGAAAGACTCCAAAACTTCAATTTATTAATAATAAAAAAAAAAGATTGATCAAATTCCAATACATCTTCAGTGCACCCGATCCGGTGTTAACTCCTATTCAAGTCACTATCCTGTACCGGCAAGTTATGAATCTGCCCCCGTCTATAGGTTAAGCTGATGAGAAGAAAATAGCTGGTGAATTGCATCCATGGGTTCCTTCCTTCCTTCCTTTCATCTGGTGAACTTTTTGTTATTTAATGAGAATGCAATATATTCCAGTTCTTCTCATAATTTAAGAGTTATCTTAATACAACCTTCATTACAGTGGAAATTACATTTTTAATTCTATGGCATAAATCGTTGTCCCTGATTAGAATTCTTATTTTACACATGAAATACTTGTTTAAGACAGACATACTCTTGACAACTAGGATACATGCAGAAAGCATAACACACTCACATAAAACATCTAACACACAGTCTCACAATGTCTATTATTATGAGTGGGAATATAGATTGCTTTCTCAATTTAGTGTGTAATCCAGCGCTAGAGTGATTTCTACATGAGATTTATGCAGAGGGGATTCATATCAAAGATGATACCAGATAGATGTAAGGAAGTAACTGGATTCTTTGCAGATTGACAACATAATCCTGAACAGATTATACACAAAGTTTCTTTTCACATCGAAATCCAATCATTCTCACTATTATGACTATTACAATTTGTGTTATAGGAGAAAAGAAAATACATCTAGGTTTAGTTTAACATGATTATGCATTTAATACTATCCCTTTATTTATGCTATAATGAAAGATAGTTCATATAGAAGTGACATTTGACACCTCCCCTTCTTTTTCCATTCACATTCACGGCATGACCAAAATTTGTCGCTTCTTCCTCCGTAATATTGCCAAGATCTGCCCTTTCCTCTCTCAATCTACTGCTAAAAATCTATGCTCTTATCTTCTCCCATCTGGATTATTGTAACAAACTTCTAACAGGCCTCCCTGCCTCACAACTTTCTCCCCTGCAATCAATCCCAAATTCAGCTGCTAGAATAATCTCACGTTCTCCCAAAACAGACTCCGCTCATCTCCTCCTTAAATCCTTCTCCTGGCTTCCAATTACATTTTGGATCACGTACAAAGTTCTCCTCCTTACCTTTAAGGCTCTCCCCTAATCTGCTCCTTCCTACAGATCAGCTTTGTCCTTTTGCGATGCCCTTGCTCATCTCGTGCATTCTACCCATAACTATCTCTCTCTCTCGCGCCTTAGGCCCTGGTCCCACTGCGGCCGGCGGCGCGCGCGGCCGCGGGCCACCAGCTGCTTGCCTCCGTTCTGGAGGTCCCCACTGGCTCCTTCCGGCGTGGCTGACTGCGTGCTGTGACGCGTCAGCCACCCAGAGCTACAAGGAGCTTGTGGTTTCGGCGGGTGTCGCGTCACGTGACACGCAAGGGAGCCAATCCGAGTTCCCCCTCTGCTCACTCCCGCCCCCCCCCATTCCGATTTCCCCCCTCTGCCCAATCCCTGTTCTGATTTCCCCCCTTGCTCCGATTCACCCCCCCATGTGTATTTGCCTGTGTGTGAGTGCCTGTGTGTGTGAGTGCCTGTGTGTGTGAGTGCCTGTGTGTGAGTGCCTGTGTGTGTGAGTGGAGGGGAGCAGGGAAGGAGCTGCGGGTGTGTGTCTTGGGTTTTTGAAGTGAAACTTCCTTAGTGGCACCTCATTCGTGATGGGGCAAAAATGGATTGTGGAGACAGAAATGAAACGGATGTGACGTCAGTGCTGGCAGTTGAGGCCGGGCTGTGTTCTGGCTCAGCCCGACCCCAACACTGACATCACACCCGCTCCACAAATCAGATGCGGCTGCGGCGGCGATAGCCGCCGGCGACGCTCATAACGGCCGCCGTTCCCCGCCCGCTGCCTTCTGCCGTGCCGCGCATGCGCGATGGCGCCAGTGACTCCAATCACCACGGGAGTGGGGAAGGGTTGGCGCGCAGCCGCTATCTGCCCCCGGCGGGTGCATGTGCCGCGCATGCGCGCACAGACGTTATCGTGCGCTCCTGGCTCCTGCTCGGGTAAAGTGGGAAGCGGGGGAGTTTGAGCGCGCCGCTTCCCACGCATACGGGGGCCCGTGCGGCCGCGTCTCAACCTTCCCCCACCCCTCTCCCCCCAATTACCCCCTCTATTCCTCCCCCCACACCCCCCCACCGGCATCATGGTGTTCTTCCCCGGGGGGGGGGCCGTCACACTCACATGGGCCTCCTCGCCGTATGTGCCGTCCTCCCTGCCCTGATCCCCGGCACTGCGGGGCAACACAACCTGTGCCCATCCCTCCTCCTACCACACTGCTCTGCCGCCGTGCTCGCAGGTGCAGGGGGTGATCGGAGGTGCAGAGGGTGAGGGGAGGTGCAGGTGAGGAGGTGAAGGGGGGTGATGTGAGGAGGTGAAGGGGGGTGATGTGAGATGCAGGGGGGGTGATGTGAGGTGCAGGGCGGGTGATGTGATGTGCAGGGGGGGTGATGTGAGGTGGGGGGGGGTGATGTGAGGTGGAGGGGGGTGATGTGAGGTGCAGGGAGGTGATGTGAGGTGCAGGGGGGTGATGAAAGGTGCAGGGAGGTGATGTGAGGTGCAGGGGGGTGATGTGAGGTGCAGGGGGGTGGTGTGAGGTGCAGGGAGATGATGTAAGGTGCAGGGAGGTGCAGGGAGGTGATGTGAGGTGCAGGGAGGTGATGTGAGGTGCAGGGGGGTGATGCGAGGTGCAGGGGTTTTGATGCGAGGTGCAGGGGGGTGATGCGAGGTGCAGGTGGGTGATGCGAGGTGCAGGTGGGTGATGCGAGGTGCAGGTGGGTGATGCTAGGTGCAGGGGGGTGATGCGAGGTGCAGGGGGGTGATGCGAGGTGCAGGGGGGTGATGCGAGGTGCAGGGGGGTGATGCGAGGTGCAGGGGGGTGATGCGAGGTGCAGGGGGGGATGCGAGGTGCAGGGGGGGATGCGAGGTGCAGGGGGGTGATGCGAGGTGCAGGGGGGTGATGCGAGGTGCAGGGGGGTGATGCGAGGTGCAGGGGGGTGATGCGAGGTGCAGGGGGGTGATGCGAGGTGCAGGGGGGGATGCGAGGTGCAGGGGGGTGATGCGAGGTGCAGGGGGGTGATGCGAGGTGCAGGGGCATATGCGAGGTGCAGGGGCATATGCAAGGTGCAGGATGGGTGCGCATACATCACACACGCACACACACAGTCACGCGCACACACACACAGTCACACGCGCACACTACACAGTCACACGCACACACTACACAGTCACACGCACACACACACAGTCACGCACACACACACAGTCACGCACACACACAGTCACACGCACGAGGAATTCACGCTTAGTGCAAATAGCTAATACAGGGGATGTGTGCCGAGCACGCACATTCTAAGTCCAAATTTATTTGCGTTTTGTCAAAGAAATTGTATTTTGATTTTTAATTAAACCATCACAAACACAATTTCTGTGACAAAAGTCGAAGAAGTTTCACTTACTATGCGCGTGCACAGCACACACAGCTTTTTTTTTTGTTAACTTTTGGCCGGCTCGGGAGGAGGGAGCGGTGATGCGCAAGAGGCAGAAAATTTGTATCTCCTGCTCCCTACAGACCGCAAGTAGTAGTCAATTGCCTGTCAGCGCACCGCCTGTCTGCAGTGCGGGCGCGCTGACTGAGGGAGCGGGGCCTTAGCCTTAAAACATTTTCCCTCACTGCACCTTACCCATGGAACTCCGTCACACTCAGTATACACCAAGCACCTTCTCTCCCCACCTTTAAGACAAAGCCTGAAAACCATCCTGTTAAATAAAGTCTCCCACTCATCTATAATCATGGCTACTGTCCCACAGTCACTCCTGTCAAGCACGGCCATCTACAGCACTTATTCCCTCACCTGCGGTCTCTATGTTTCCCAACATACCACTTAGATTGTAAGCTCTCTGGGGCAGGGATTCATTTTCCCATTGTCTGACTGTTGCGCTTACTGTATTATAATTCCCTATACTGTATTGTCTTTGTAAAGTGGAGTTCAATGTGCGAGCTATATAAATAAAGATATCCAATATATACAGATATAGCAGTCTGTATTGCTCCCTCTGGTGATTAGTGTTGGGATGTGTTGTGATATTTTACACCAGCGCTGCCATTGAATCGGCGATATTTTGCGTTATAACGGGATATGTTGTGCTATCAGTAGGAGCAATGAAGTGTGTTACATCTGTATTTATGCGTACAGTCCAGATTTAGCGGAAGGGTGGATGAATATATGTACAGACGAGACCACGAGTATTCTAAAGCTTGCCTTAAACTAGCCCGGTTACATTCTGCGTATGTGCTGGGTGTAACCTGGCTAGTTTAAGGCAAGTTTAAGGCATTTCTGCATTGACTAATGACCCATAGGATTAACACAGCAGGGGTCCCTGGCAGTCCCATTCAGTTTGAATGGGGCTGCCAGGGACCCCCGCTGTTAATCTGATGGGCCATTAATCAATGCAGAAATGCTGGGTCTAGTTTAAGGCATGTTTCCAGCATGTACCTGGGTCTTTTTGGCGATTGCCACTGGTTTGTGTTAGAATAACTGTGGGCACTACAGTATGTATAATTAGATTGTAAGCTCCTCAGAGCAGGGACTCCTCTTCCTTAATGTTACTTTTATGTCTGAAGCACTTATTCCCATGACCTGTTATTTATATTATCTGTTATTTATATGATTACAACATGTATTACTACTGTGAAGCGCTATGTACATTTATGGCGCTATATAAATAAAGACATACAATACAATGAATAAAATGATGAACTTTTATACAAACAAACCATAATACAAAGAGTGGGGATATTTTGTAGTAACAACCCATGGTGTGACTATACTTTTAATGAAGTACGAGTATTTCATGGTTTATTAAACACAAGAATACTGTGATTATAAAATGCACCATAACTTACAATATCATGAGCTCATATCGAACTGTAACATACTGTACCAGAATTGTGAAGATACAAAAAACATTACTATTCTTGGGTTGGATTTTAGAAAATGCCACATATCAGAACTATTTATAACCTACACTGATTTACTGTGTGAACAAGCAGCCATCATGTATTATTCAAATGCTCCCTGTAGAATAGATGTTATTTGCATTGTGACAATGGGCCCTATTCAATATGGCAAGAAGCCATTAAAACGTTGTTAATGTAGTAACGACTTCCCACTATAAACACAGGGGTGCGACTCTTGCTCTGGTGCATTTAGCAGTATTATACACAACTGAATTATGAGCACGTGAACTCAACTTAATAATGAATGTGGGGAGAACGTGACTAAATACTTCCTATATTGCTCTTGCAAATATTTTAACAAAACACTTTGTTATACTGTACATAGCATGAATTCAGTTAAAATCACGCAGACCTATGGCATGTTTCCAAATACACTCCTTTTGCTCTACGTATGTGTTCAATTTCCATTTTTGCTGTAGTGGTTGGTGATTTGTGGTTTTGGGGGAGTAGATGGTTTCAGTCCCAATGTAAGGGGCCTTCTCAAGAAATGGAAAAAACGAGCGGCGCTGATCCTTTGTGCTTTTATATTCTATTAATATTAATTTTATTAATATATTTTATTAATTCCAACTGTATGTATTTATGTATGCACACACACACACACACACACACACACACACACACACACACACACACACACACTAAATTTATTTAAAATATTTTATAGGATGTTTAATGAGAAGGTCCGTTAATGAGCTGCTACAGAAATAAGTGGTATACTTACACTGGAGTCATCCATTTTATCTCGCCGCTTGCTTTTGTGGGTCTCATAATCGTCCAGAAGTGTCTGCATGAGGTTTTTAGGGCGCTGGCATCCAGCCGCCTCTTCCAAGAGGAGATCAGGTTGCACGGGGAAACATTCCCCTATTGGAGAAGAAGAAGGAGGAGTCCTGATTTTTTCAATCTTTCCTGAAGAATAATAAGAAACAAAACAAGCGTTATTAAACGTGATGACCCAATGGTATAGCCGTCTTGAGTATTTGTAAATGACCATATATTGCTTCAGTTAAAATTCTGCGTGAAAGAGACAATCCAAGTGGGCATTTTTAAAAACATGTTTTAACATATGAATGGGGTCCAGCTCTGGAGACCCCCTGCTTTCAGCTCCGGGGACCCCTGCTTTCAGCTCCGGGGACCCCCTGCTATCAGCTCCGGGGACCCCCTGCTTCCGGAGATACAGAGCTCTGTGGTAGGTGCCAGTAGCTGCTTTGGGTGGCTAGCAGGGATTATGTAATGGCCGCTTTTCAAACTCCCGCACCCTGCGGGCCAATAGGAAGCTGTGACGTCATCAGGTTCGGCTTCCTATTGGCCCACATGTTGCCAGAGCTTTCAAAAGCAGAGATACATATGGAGGTAAGTATCTCGGGAAGCTGCACTATAATGCATCGTGGCGGTAAAAAAACCCACAAACGACATTGCCATCTTCTGCAATTTAATCGTTAAGTAGTGTCATCTGTTTAAATAGATAGAGTGATGAAAGCTTGCTGGAGTTAAAATCAGTCCTCTAGAGACTCTTTGCTTTGCCCATTGAACTACAATTCAGAAAAACTGCAGAGCAATTACGGGTAAAGAGAAACAACCCGTACCCAAAAAATAATTACTACAAACCGTCTACATTCTAGAATGTTTTGTTTTGCTCGACTTTCCGACGAGTTATTTTATTGAAAAGGTGTTAGTCAATTTCCACGAGAATAGTTTGAATGAAGGTAAATGGTGAAAATGGCTTGGGGGAAAAAAAAAAAAGGCGCGTCATTGTGCCAGACACAAAAAGGTCCGACTTTATCAGTAAAAAGCTAAAATCGGACCAATTTCAGAAATACGAATGCAGTATTACATAGAAGATGAGACATCCATCAAGTTCAACCTATGCTAAATTTAGACAACAGATACTTTATCCTATATTTATACTTACTTATTGATCCAGAGGAAGGCAAACAAAAAACCCCAGTGACATATCATCCAATGATATCTCATAAGGGGAAAAATAAATTCCTTCCTGACTCCAAGAATTGGCAATCGGATTAATCCCTGGATCAACATCCTTCCCATGTTTACTTATTTGGTATAGCCCTGTATACCTTTCCCATCTAAAAAGATGTCCAACCTTTTTTTGAATAAATCTATTGTATCTGCCATCATAGTCTCCATGGGTAATGAATTCCACATTGTAACTGCCCTTACTGTAAAGAACCCTTTCCTTTGTTGCTGGTGAAATCTCCTTTCCTCCAACCTGAAGGGATGGCCCCCGAGTCCTTTGTACTGCCCGTGGGATGTACAGTTCTTTTGAAAGCTCCTTGTACTGTCCCCGAATAAATTTGTATATAGTTATCATATCCCCTCTTAGACGCCTCTTTTCTAATGTAAATAAATCTAATTTAGCTAGCCTCTCCTCATAAGTTAGATTGTCCATCCCCTTTATTAATTTGGTGGCTCTTCTCTGCACTCTCTCTAGTTCCATAAGGTCTTTTCTTAGGATTGGTGCCCAAAATTTTACTTCATATTCAGTATTGAGGCTTAGAAAGTAGAAAGGGAAGGAGGTTTCCTACAATAAAACCAGGTCTTTCAATAGAAAAAGGACATGTGTAACGAGACAAGTAGTGGTAATGTGGACTTGTGAATACATTTTTAAAAAGTAGTGGTACGCTGTTCCCCCCCTTCAATACGATCACACTTCGACAGCTGATTATGGTCACTTTTCAATTAACTTTTTAAGCCTTGTGGGGTGACTGCAACCATGTCCTATATGATGTGGAAGTACAGAGATATCTACTTGTAATGTTTAGACTTTGGGGGAATAAAAGTAAAGCTGATGACAGGGGGGGGGGGAGGAGTGGGACCAATGTCCCAGAACCTGAGTCCGAGGGGACCCGACAGGCTGATGGCGAAAGATGGACCAATCCAACCCAAAGATGGGTGCGACTTCAGTGATTGGTCAAACAGGACCCTTTCTCTAGTGGACACATGCTGAATGGGAAATTGCACAGGTGGGCCCTCACCCCTCTCAAAAGAATGCCCGCAGCTAAACAACTTGGAACCCAGGTCATGGCTGCAGTCCTAGGGCCTGAGATCCTGGACAGAGAGCCATCATTTGCTCTGCAGGAAACATTGCGTTTGATTTAATGCATATAATATAAGCTCTATGAAGAAATGGAGAGAGAAAAAACAGACAAGGTGCCAAAATCATTTAGAGTACTTTGGATTACGGAATTTGTATCCATAGAATTTTTGGACTGATGGCATCTTCTTTAGCAAAGAAACATCAGGATAAGTATGTAAATGGCCACTAGAGGTCAGACTATTCATGCTCAATCCGTTATGATTGTATAAAATAGCTCTGGAAAAGTAGTTATAGTTTCAGATAGTGAACACAGGGAGTGATATTAGTAAGGAGACTCTAGTCCAGGGGTGCGCAAACTGGGGGGGGGGCAGGATCATCTAAGGGGGGGGCAGGATTATCTAAAGGGGGGGGGGGCGTTACTGTAGCAGAGGCCCCGCGCTCTTCCCCAAGGCATTTCAATTAAATGCTGGGAGAGGCGTGAGGCCTCTATAACTTCTTACCTGCTCTCAGCCGGCTCTTCGTCGACGCGGCGTCATCAAATGGCAACATAACGTCATATGATGCCGACGAAGCCAGAGAGCAGTAAGTGGGCGGGGGTCGGGGGGGAGAGCAGACAGGGGGGCGCAAACAGCAATCTGCAATAAATTACTTTATGGCACTGGAAGACATTGCCCATTGACTTGAATGGTCTGCAAGGGGTCTTCTGACGTTGGAAGTTGTCTTATGGCAGAAGATTGTGAAGTAAAAATGTCTCTATACAGTACATCTAATCACACTCACAATTGCTAAAGCAAAACTATAAATGTGTTTGTTTATCACATGGAAAGGGAAATAAATTAGTTTACTCAATAGTTTTATATATTGAGTCACAATGTTCAAAGTCAAACTCTGCGTCCGCAGAAAGACACAGCGCACCGCAGGTAATGCCAAGAGATGTATTCAGTATCATAAAATCCAGAAACCAACCGTTTTTTAGCCATTAAACAAAACCGTGCGAATATTTTACATTGGTAGCAGGTGGAACTGCATCTTTAACGGAGTACTGCTTCTGTGAATGAGATCTTCCTTGCTGAGCTCATGCTAAAGTTTAAAATAAAAAACACGCTTAAGTTACAAGTATAACACGTCTTCCAGCGTGCTCCTTGCAGAGCCAGATCATGTCTTACAGCTATTAGACATGTTACAGACCTTAAAAGCACCGAATACTACATTCCCCCCTTTTTATTCTTCATATTGTTATATGTAAAGCATGCGACAATGTGTAATTACCAATTACCTAAGCTGGCAATCGTTTGGTGCTCCTGTTATAAATCTGTAACTAACATAATGGCTGCTTCACTAAGTGTAACTCAGCAGCTACAATGTATCCTTATATTGCCAAGACTAAAAATCTAACTTGGGAGAACATTCACATGTCTCAGACTGGTCTGCGACCCTGCTTTTCATCATGATCTGCTAGCATACAATGCATCCACTGCAGCTACAAAGATAACATTATCGATGTTTGCAGTTTACAGACCAAACTGCTGGGAACATTGGCAACAAATTATCACAAAAAAGAAAAAAAGTGTTGCAAACATCTTGCACTGCTTGGAAGGTGTGCTAAAGCCTGCTATAGAAATCAAAGGATACAATTTAAAAAGATATCTAGAGTAAGTGTTACCCAATACTACAGAATAGATTTAAAAAAAAAAAAAAACAGAAAATTTCACCTTTTGCTGCTTTATGAAAATGCATTCCAGCACTGATTAAATCTGCCTCTTACTAAGGAATAGAAAGTACAGATGTAGCTAAGGTTATTGCACCCGCTGAAATCAAGTTATTTAGAATATCACACATTTGTCATAGGATTGAAGTGCAGTGATAACGCGGAATGTCACTGAATACCTCACCAGTGGGAGAAATAACGTTTGCTGCATCTGGAGCGTTACTTAAAAATGAGATTTGGGCAAAGGTTACAGAATGTACGCCTCCAGTAAGTTTCTGTTTCCCATAAGCAATGGCATTTCCAAATCCTGTCTACTTCCTCTCATTCCTTCTCCCTTATTTCCTTGGGACCTCTCTTCTCCCTGCACATCTGTCTGATGTTAGTTTCTGGCAGGGCTTTGCAAGGTCCTGTATCTGCCAGCCAGCTCTGCTTATCTTCACAACTGGAAGCTGGGATGGGCTGTCAAGATAGCATGGGACAGCATATCCAAGAATAGCACACACCAGCAACACAGTTACAAATCACCTACGGAGACTTGGGTTAAGCAGAACATAATAATGCCCGCTGGAAATCCCTTTCATTCTTTGCTGAGAGAAAACATCAAATATCTTATTACCATAAAAGCAACTCATAGGTTTACATGTCCTTGACTGCTCTGTTATTTTAGTGGCCAAACATTTATTCCCATCATCTTATAGGGGATAGGGATGTTGGCTGGCTTGATGGCGGTGCAGTCGGTGCCACTGCACCGAGCCCCGAACTCTTCCCCACAACAATTAAACCGGTTGGCGTGGGAGAGCGCGGGGCCTCTGTGACTCTCTTGCCTTCGCTTGTGAGATCTCTTGCCATCAGTATCCTCGTGGCGCCACGACGTCAAATGACGTTGCATTGCCATGACAACGGGACGCCACGAGGAAGGACACTGACAAAAAGAGATCGCGCAGGAGAAGGTAAGAGGCCCCGCACCACTGCCCTGCACCGAGACCCACAATTTTTTCTAGCCGGCCCTGGGATGTTACAATGTGCGATTCACAGACTTAAAGAAGCCATTCCCCCAAACTGTTTTTTTGTTGTTTGTTTTTTAAAGCTAACCTGAACTTGGGGGTTCCCAGAGCTCATCCGGGTTCCTGGTAAAAAATAAATAATGATTTGAATGTTTTATTCTTTTCTTAAAAATGGCTGCCAGGGAAACCAATAGAAAGCGGCAACATCCTATATCCACAGCCATTTTGTGTCTGAATGGCAGGTATCCTCACCTGGTGCCTGACCAAGGGAACCAGGGGATCACGGAGGTCAGGGAATAAGGAGGAGTTCTGGTGCAGGTAGTGTATATATATATATATATATATATATATATATATATCAGAATAAATGAGTTCTTCAGTATTCGGTGATACCTTTTTTTATTGGACTAACAATTTATGTCATAGGACAAGCTTTTGAGAGTTATCCTCTCTTCTTCAGGTCAAGCAATACTGATATACAAAGGATTCAATGGCTAAAACAGTGTGGAGAGAGGGGAAAAAAACCCCAGATATTTTCTGTAGATAAACACTTAACACTCTACCTTATCTACAGTAAATATCTGTTTTTTTTCCCAGCAATATTCATTGAACTAGTTACTGAAAATATTTTTTTTAGACAGTTTAAAAGAAATCGACATTTAAAAGCAGCAATCCATACTCTTCGATGTATGTGTATATGTACACACACACACACACACACACACACACACACACACCGAAGTGTGGATTGCTGCTTTTAAATGTCGATTTCTTTTAGACTGTGTAAAAAAATGATTTTCAGTAACTAGTTTAATGAATATTGCTGACATTTTAAAATGTTGCTAAATACAGTATATAAAGCATAGTTTCGAGCTTAAGGTAAACAAGATAATTGTCTATATTATTACATCTATGCATATGTTTCTTGGTGGTCCATTGAAGGTGCAATCCCCCTAGTGGGTGAGTGGATGGGTGCGTGTGCGTATATATATAGATATATATATTTATTTTTTTTACTTTTAAGTAATTGGTTTACAAAGACATTCAAATCATCCTTAAAAAAAAACCATTTATTTATTTGTATTATGTGACAAAACAAATATGATATCCTTTTTGGGGGTCTGGCCTTGGGATTTATGCACATTAGCTACTTATGGTTATAGGTTTGACAAATGATTGTCAATTATTTTTACAAAGAAAACATAATTAAGAATGTGCCTCTAGGTTTGACCTATACCTATACCCAAAATAAATAAAGTCCTATACCCAAAATAAATAATTTAAAAATATATATACCTGTCCATTTAGTTTTGAAATACATTAGCCACATCAAAACATGCCCCTGTCCTTAGAGGAACTATCCCTTTAAAACGGATCAGGTTCAATACATTGACTACATTTTTTCACTACAACATTAAGGAGACAAACATACTGTAGTATAGCTTCCAAAAACATATAAATAGATCAAAACAATGACCCTAGCTGAAGCGGATTTGGAGGATATTGGCATCAAAATTACATATTGTCATGAAAAGCTGCACTTCCTTGTTCACATTCTGAATGTTTTTCCGCAAAGATATACTTGTCTGACTGCAATCGTCATATACGTGCATAACTGATGCATTATTTACATTTGTAACAGGCTCTATAGTCTCCCAGCTTACGCACAGCTTCGGTACAGATAGGGAGCCGGTATTGTTTTTCAGGACGTGCTTACAGGTGCAACGCGAGCTGCCGTTTGCCTATTGGGCGATATGTCCTTACTCGCGAGTGTACTTAAAGTGAGTGTCCTTAAACCGGGGTATGCCTGTATAGTTTTAATCTATCAAAGGGCTTCAGGAAGATCAGGGTCTCTCCAGTGGCAAGTAGGTTAAGCAAAGGAGAGGGAGCGAGGGAAAGAAAGATGGAGAAACAGAAAGAGAGGGTGATGTGTTGAGTGCACCACTAATACACATATGAAAGTATGAATAATTTCTTCGCCACCATAAAAAAAACATAAATGGTGTGTAGATTCTGCCCCATATCTACTAGTACAGTAAGTGCTACTCCAGAAGACACCTTCCGTGTAGGAAGATACCTTACAGCCCATTCACTTGAATAGGCGCTAAAGAGCCATACTTAACAAGTTGTGGCAGGAAATGTCTTATGAAATATCACTGCTATAAACAGAGATACAAGTTGCATATCATTCTTTTTTCTTTTTGTTATATGCAATGCTTCAGTTAAGTTATTAATATGCTTAGTAATGGTTGATGTGGATAAAGCTGCAAACAAAATTCCTCTGCTACCCCAAGGCCACCAAGCCTAGTCTCCACCCATCAGCGGGGCTACGAGTCCCCCCTCTCTCTCTTACACTCCCTTCTCCTCAGTACCGCCCCCCCCCCATTCATATTCATTTTCTCTCTCTCCTCCATCACTCAAACCCCCCTCTCTCACCCCTCCTCCCCCACCTCTAATCATTTTACCTGGCGGAGAGGGAGTGCTCCTCTCTCCCTACTATCCTGAGGTCTACCTGCTCACAACCCCAACCTTGGAGCCTCCCCCCTAACAACTGCTTCCCGCACGGAGATGCCCCAGTGGCACAATGCGGACGTTGGCCAGGTTTTTGGGTGGGCCAAACCTCCAGCATCGCCCAGCTCTTGTCGGCCAACACGTCTCCCAGCTATTCCCCTTGTCGAAAACCCTGCATCATCGATTCAGATTTGTTCAAAAAAATAAAAAAAATAATAATAAATTAAAAATTCTGCAGCAATGCTCCTTGAAAAAAACCTTAGTTGTGGTTTACAGTGACCAGTGTACTCCTAGCAATGTTACGGCAGCAAGCATTAATTATAGGTAATCTTGGATTTGTCACACTCATTGGAGAGAGAGAGTGGGCACCCGAGGTTTGGCTTTTCATTTTGTTGACGGCTGTTTTTTTCCCAGTTCCCATTATTAGTTCAATGTGGGCTTATCCATTGGTGCTTTGTAGAAAAGCCTCTATTGAGAAGAGATTTAGCAGATAATACTTATGTACATAGCATGCATTTGTTTTGTGAACCCTGTTCCAGTGAGCTAATTGGTTTGTAATTTCCCACAGATGGCATAGACCCAGACGGGAAGAACACATAAAAGGCAACAAAATAAAGTTCAATGATGTAATGTGATCCTGTTACAGGAGATGTGTATGGGCCCGATTTTGTAAAATGTAGCGATCCCATCATTCTGCCAAATGTATACAATATTATGAAAATAAAGAGTCTGGGCTACAACATGCTGGAGTAGACAGACTTGATTTCTCTGTTTTAACAAACAGTACAAACTGAAAGTGTAAAATAGAGAAATCTGCTGCTCACCATAAAAAGTCTAAAATTATATAGTTACCGGTGCTCCTGCAATTAGTGATAGTCTGTAGGTGATCCAAGGTACATGAAGTAGAAACACATCTTGGTAAGCAGCTTCATACAGATTGTGAGGTAAAGACTTCTGTCATCTGGCTGTGACTTTGCCCTTTTTTATTTTTATTTCTAGCTCCACAGATTGAAAAGGTGAGAGAATGAAGTTATGACCTGTTGTAAAAAGTGGCTTGACAACTGTAAAATGTTGTTCAATGTGGTAAATCTGGGCGACAAAAAACTGGGGTATATTAAATGGGTTTAAAGCTGCAGTTCATGTAATATCCTGCATGTGTGTTTTTTTTTTAATAAATCAGTTCTGTAGTAAGAAAAAATACTTTTAGCATTTTCTGTTTTAAAAACAACAACTTTGAAAGACCAATTTTCTTGTATTCTATTTTAACAAGCATGCTTGTTCCTATAGCAACGATTTACATTCCCCATATTTAAAGATGTCGCCAAACTTTGCCAATCAATAGACGTTGAACGAATTGACCGGCAGCTATGCAGTTTTTTTTTAGGTAAGTAGAGATTGCACAACTGAAACTATTGAAGTAAAAAAAAAAAAAAAAAAAAAACGGGAGACTGAACTGCAGCTTTAAAACCCTCACTGCAGTGGATGTCACTTATTCCATACGAAGGGAGAAATACTCAGCACATATGGAAAAGAGAAACAAGAAAAAGAAAAAAAACCTCATACGTCTCACTCCCAAGTGTAGGTGAGTATAAAGTCTTTAGAGCATAAAAAGGTAACCCTGAGCCTTGGTTGGGTGCGGTTGAGTTATTGGTGTTCTCCCAGCGCTCCACTCTCCACTCCCACAATCACTTCTGCCAGATCCCCCGTCACATGAAGGGTCGCCCGCCGGCGTATAAGGACTCAACAGTGCTTCCCAAATACAGCTCTCCAATCGCCCATTTGGGGCGCTGGCAGAAGCGATTGTGGGAGCAGAGAGTGGAGCTCTGGGAGAACGCCAATACCTGTACCGCACCCAAAGAAGGCTCCGGGCGACCTTTACACGCGCTAAAGGCTTACCTACACTTGTGTGTGAAATCTGCAAGGGTTTTTTATTTATTTATTTTTTACTTATTTTTATCAGTAAATGGTTTTACGCTTTGTTCTCTTTATCTCTTGTTTCATCCACTGCAGAGAGGGTTTTTGAGCCGTTTAATATACCGCAGATTTTTTGTGCGCCCAGATTTACCACATTGGATACCTTTTGCACAGACTTTTTGGATAGTCTGAACATTTGACGCTGCGACTCAACGAGGCGCTTGAAAGTTTATGTAATTTAGTGAGACAGAAAATGAAGCACAAAAACCTTACATTCTGTTTTGTGGTTAAAAGCGGGCAGTGACTATGCACACCTCGCTTTCCACATGAACACTAAAGTACCCTAAATTGAGCAGCAGGATGTGGTGTTTTTGTCACAGTTTCAGAATATCTAAAAGAAACAGATTTTGCCACAAGGTCCATGATGAAGCTACTTCTCTGCTTTAAACAGCATTCTCATCTACTTACAGCAGGATATGTAATAATGTCAGTTCCTATGTATTAATCATTTGTAGGTGTATGATAATTGACCCTCATCCAACATCCAAAGAAACAATTTGTAGCCTCTCAATTTTGAAATAAATTATATTCTATTCCATTTTATTTTCAACGATTAATCAAGCAATAACAGTCTCTAGATTTAATCTGTGAGATTTCAATTAGTCAATTTAAGTGATTAGTCTTATGCAACAATAATCATTTTGGGTAACCGTCCAGGAATTTTGCATTGGGGCATGATACAGTCTATATCTAACTTAGTATGTTCATTTGTGGCTTAGTTAAGAGCTCCACTTTGAGGCACCACTGAGTGTTTATTATTAATACACCACAGCAGTCAAACGTTCAGCAGATAATGGCGCTCTTATAGACATACCCCACACTATGCAAATTGCCATTTTCTGTCTCCTATCAATGGTTTACTAGAATGCTGAACAATATTTTAGCAGACTTACCAGGAGCTGTCTTGTAGGACACTGTTCTGGTTGGTATTGCAGGTGTGTTCTTGCTAGATGGGCTTTGTGGACCTTGCATGATCTGACTTTGTCTCTGTTTCTTCAAGTCCTGTTCTCTCTCCTGTGCAGCTCTAATCTCTTCCTCAATCATAGATAATGTTCGCTGTTTCTTTGACCTTAGTTTAAAGGGTCCCACCGTTATCTCTGGCTCTTGTGTTGCCAAGATTGAAGCAGTGCTTCTCAGTTCAGCAGCTTGAGAGTACTTGCTGAAGTAGCTCACCTCTTGCTTAATTTCTTCAACACTATCTTTATCATTGACTGGAGGTATTGGAGAATGTTCAAGGGTTTTCTCTTGCCAGAGTTCAAAGTCTTGTTCTTTTGGAATCTCTGGTATCAGTGTCACACCCCTTTTTTCTTGCACTGGAGACCAAACCTGAGGTAGTTCAAATACTGCATCTTGTTCACTCTCTGGGCTAAGAGGTGGTGTAGAAGTGCTTACTACCACTTTTTGCTCTTTTAATTTATCATGATCTTCAAAGTAGACACACTCTTCAGAATCTTCTGTTTTAGTGTAACCTGTTCTCTCAGCTTGCTCTGCTAGAGCTTGTTGAATTACACTGTGAACCAAAATCCCAGCATGATATTCTAGCTGATCATCCAACAGAATGGAGTCAGGCATTGCAGAAGATGGGGAATAAAACCCTTGATCACTAAAGGACTTGGAGCCTCCCTCTAGTGTGAATTCGATAGGGGTGTCATTAAGAGGTGTTTGGGGCTGTGAGAAATCTCCAAGGGAATTTTCATGCAGGGCATTCATAGTCTCATTTGATGCACTGTTGTCACTGATATTATCCATGCTGAAGTCATTTGAAAGTGTTTCCATGACTGTAGTGTCCTGGGACTTCACAGATAGGTCATCCAAACCGGAGTCCAGCTCCTCTGGTAGATTATTGACAATGACAGACCTGGCAAAATGATCTGAAAATTCATTTTCATCATCCTTTACAACAGTAAAAGATGCTCTGGCGCTCAAGAATTCACGGTCATCTGCCAATGTCTCTGATAACTTCCCACTCAAGTTCTCGTCATCGGAATGCTCTGCTGACGGCTCTATCATACATCTCTGAATGCCCAATTGCTGATCGTTAGAAATGCAATTAATGTTCTCAGCTTTCACCACAGGTACTTCATCTGCTTCAACCTCTGCTATTTGAACATGCAGAATTGATGGATTTGTCATGGTGACAGATGACTGAGGTTTGCCAGCATGGCTTGATTTATAGAAAGGCTTTACCGAATAAAGATTTTGAGTAATTGGTCTCTTTGGTGGTACTTTGAAGTTAGCCGGATTTATATTTTCCATGTTCAGAAACTGTTTTCTTGCAGCTGAAAAGTCTATTTGCTCAATGACCACGTCTTCCGTTTTCACAGTGGTTGGCTCAGAAGGTACAAGAGGAACGGGATTATTCTTGATTGCAGGTGGCAAAGTTCCATGTTGCTGCTGTTTTTGTTTGCGTTCTTTGTACTTCATGTGCGATTCCAGGTGCTCTGCATCTAACTGCTGCTCAATAGTCTTTTCTTGTGGTGGATTCCACCACTTGGTTGCAATGCTGGGATTCTTTTTCACAGCTTGGTTTTTGATGAGATCAAGTCTCTCCTTTTCTAACTCCAAGGCCTCCTCTGAAGGTCTTACTTTCCTCACCCTGAAGTTTTCTCTCTCATTGACATCCTCAAATAATTTTGATGGCTTCTTTTCTTCATGGAATGCACGCAGCTCAAACTTTGCCTCTTTTTTAATAGTAGTTAAAGTAATTTCCCCATCCTTGGATGACCTCCGTGAACTGGTTGAAGAATTTGGACTCGCTGGATATGTGAAGCCATTACCATGTTCCTCTTTCAATTCACCTGGAGAGTGGCCATTAATCTTAATTGGTTCCATCATTTCACTGGACTCATTTACTTCTAGTACAGGGAGTGGCTTACGGTCCACTGATATGGTTTCCATCCCAGTGGAAAGTGTGTAATTTGTAACACCGACAAAAGGACCAGAGCCATCGACTGTTATAACACAAGGTTCAGGAGATGGTGAACCATTAAAAGTGTTGTCTGCAGAAGAATCACAACAGTTTGCTTCCAACACTTCATCTAGATATCTGATCTCTTTAGCCACATCACTATCTAGTGACTCATGCCGGTCCTTTAGTCCATTGTGGCTGGTAACAGCAGAAAGTAAAGCAGTCTGATTGTCCATTGGATCATCTGGAGTCACCAATGTAACACCTTTGTGTTCTGAGACTGGAACATCAATCTCCATAGTTTGTTTGCTTGTCAAGATAAAGGTTGCAGGGTCTGAAAGGTTGGCACTATTTTGATCTCTGTCCTCCTTTAACTTAATATCATCCTCTGGAATCTGAGGTTTCTAAAAGAAAAAAAAGAAGTGTAAACATTCGGTCATGCCATTATGGTGCTGTAAACCGAAGGCTTTCCTTTGGCATGAAGCTAAACATTAGAACATTGTATTCTCATTATTTCCCAATAATAAGTCGGTCTCAAAGGCATCATGAACAAACATACAAATGTCTTGATTTCAACAGTACAACCACATTTACACAGTTATATAACTATTAATTGGCCAGAATCAATAGTAGTTCACTTGAATGCTAGGAGTCCCAGCTAAACAGCTTGCATGATCGAATAAATATGACTGAATGCAAGTAACAAAAAGGTGTAGATTCATCACAGGCTGTGCTAACTTATAATGGAACAACTAGACACATTTCTAGCAAAGTCAAATAATTTCTTATAAGCAATATCTTGTAGGTGATTTTCTGGTGATCAATTTGAAAATATACAGGGTGTACAGGCATATACTGTACCAAGAGGGGCACAGTGTATTTACTTTAATGTCTGTGCTTCGTGTAATGTGGACACCCTGTAAATAGAAGTCACAAATGAAATGGGTATAAAGTAAAGAGGAAGAAAAGAGCAGAAGATACAAAGTAGCCGTTGAGGGTGGAGACACCATTTCAGGATAACTCCCTTTTCTCTGTATCCTTGTGAAAGTCACTTTACCTACTTCTGCCTCATATACTAGAATTGGTTTTACAGACCATTCAATAGGGACATATTTCTTTACCTGGAAGACACCTAAAAACCCATTATGTCCCACATAAGGCATGTGCTGAGGTTAACTGCCCAGATAATAATCTCTGTGAAATGTAAGAAACTCACCCCAATAGTCTTAGCAGAGATATTAGATATATACATTAATCATGCAATATAAAAAGAATACTGAAAATTTTCAATTATATTAGGGTATTTAAAATGCTATGCATCACGCCCATTGTATTCTTTAGCCAGTGTAGATTGCAGTCATATAACAACTTGCTTAGTAAAACAGAACTGTTTTGTTATAGATGTTTTCCAGAAAAGCCTTCAAAACCAAAACACATTATGCCCTGAAAAAGACGTCTCTTCATTATTAATGGTTTGCATTTCTTGCAGATCGTGTAAACAGTGGTACGGCAGGATGCATGGTAAATTCTCTGCATGCCATTGCTGTCCCTAGGCAATAACACATGACCTACCATACTGTATGAGCATGGTGTTGGAAGTTACTTCACCCAAGCGGTCTTTGTTTTGTCTGCTGCTCACTTCCATCAGGGCTAGGACTTTGTCACTCCTTTGAACCATTATTTTTCCGGCTGGTTTTAGCTTTGAAGCAGCAGTCTTACTTACCAAGGCATATTGGAATATTTAACTGTCAATGTGTGTTTCCATTTAACACCTTCTTTGCCATTTCACATTTGTTCAAAACATTTATACTAATTGATACCAAGCTTTGGGCATTAAAATGAATGCCAAGTCAAGCCTGGTAGATTTAATCCATGCAAAAAAAAAAAAAAAAAATTACAAATGCAAGTTTACACTACATTATTATAATCCTTCCATAACTATTCACCATTGCTCACACCAATTGAACACCAATTAGACAAAAGTGAAATTGACAAAGGCCAAATATTTACAGGGCAGTGCTATGTCATAAGAAACTTTCTGGTGCTGGAAGAAACCTTACAGCACATTAGTCTGTAAGGTGTCTTCACGTTGCTTACGACATAGCACTGCTTAATAAATGTGGGCTTTAATGCCTTCATTCAAACACTAGGACACCCAACTTGAACATTTGCCCAACTTGAGTCCATTTCATCTGCAACGTCTGTTACTAATCTTCCTTAAAAGTGTAGTCCCACTTAGAACCAATGTAACGTATGCAAATGGAAACAAAAATCCTGAGCACACAAAATGAAGAAAAATATTGTATGAATTCAAAGAGATGACATTCATTTGGACCTTCATCAGGACAAAAAAGCCATTTTTCGATGCACTAATGCCATATGTCTTCATCGCTTTGTTTCTATGATCTACTATATATGCCGACTGTCCAGATTCCAAGCAGCATCGGCTGATAATATTTCTCCTTTTCTGTTTTTTTTACTCGTGCATATTATTATTATTATTAGAGAATTGATGGGTGTGCATGGTGGTTCTTTTTTTTGATGTATGCAATTGGCAAATTGTTGTTTCAAATCACAAATGTACCCCCCCCCCCTTTTTTTTTTAATGCTCCACGGATACCAAATGCATTAGAAGATTTTTCGTCTTCGCTTTTTGTTATAAGCCAGTTTTCAGAAGCTACGATCTGCAGGACATAGTTGAAAACGAGAGGTGACTCAATGTATTACTTCCTGGTAAAACATTTTTATAAATAAACAGGTCAGTGTCAACATTTTCTTTTCCTTTTTTGATACCATTCTGATCAAATCGCTGTTAGGACATGAAAGGCGTTGGAGATGCTTTGCCCTCCGATTTTTGTACCATATGTTAATTAAATCTTTTTTGCAGTATTTCTTTTTCATGCTTTTCAGCCCTTTATTTTTGGTAGTTGTGCACCGCCGGTATCTCTTCCTAAAATCGCACGTAGCTGAACAGATAAGCATGAATTTTACACAACCAGATGAAATACATATTCCTATTTCACAGGGCACACACACACAAAATGTTTTTTGCTGTGAGAGTAATGTCACCTTTTTTTGACCTAGCCAATTATACTGATAAGTTATTGATTCATTTTGTGCAACGGTGGCATGCAATACATTGCAGAGCCATTTGTATTAAATGTAGTGCTGCCCCCTCCAAGAGCTAGGTAGTTCTTACTTTCACGTCACAGTCTTCTCCAATGGGGCATAAATCAAACACTGATCTACTGTAACTACATAACAGTGCACAATTGTTCACATTCACGACTCTCACAGTTTAGATGCAGTGTATATACAGTATATGGAAACAATTTGTCAATGGAAAACCAGAAAAGGTTCCATAGAGAGGATACATATAATGAATAAATTATATTTACGCAGATTCTCTGGACCATTTGACGAGAGGCAGAATAGGGATAGAGGGGGCTGCTGTTCAGTCAGAGGGATGCCTCCTTTTTAAAATAAAAAAGGATGTGTACAGTATGCCGAGCACGCGCATTTTAAGTTAAACTTTTGTCATTTGTCACGGTTTTGTCACTGAAATTGTATTTATGATGGTGATGTTTTCAATGAAAAATAAAAAACACAATTTCAGTGACAAAACGCAAAGAAGTGAGACTAAGGCCTCGGCCATGTTACTTGCTTGCTGGCGGAAGCGCGCTGAGGCGCGCTACCGCTCAGCACTGAGCCCCTACAGCCGCAATTAGAGCGGCTTTAGTAGGGGCTCACCTGCGCTTACGCGCGCTTGCGGAAGCGCAGGTCTTGGGGGAATTTAAAATTCCCCCGCTTGCCGGCGAGACAGGCCGGTCACGTGAGCGGTTCGCCCAATGAGGGCGAACCAGCTCCGTGACGTCACTGGCCCGCCCCCGGCCAGTGACGCGACCGCCCCCGGACCGCCCCCTGACGGCTGCTGAGAGCGCTTGCGGTAAGCAACCGCAAGGCCAGGGAAAGCACCCGCTTTCCCTGCGCCTCAGCACGCCAGCAGGGACCGTGGACTCGGCCTTAGGGGGTGTGCGCCGAGCATGCACGTTCTGTTTTAGCTATTTGCACTTCTATATTTATACGAACTGTGAATTCCTTGTGCGTCTGTGCGTGCATCTTTTTCTGTGCATGCGTCTGTCTCTCTCTCTCTGTGTGTGGCCCTATGCTGCTGCTGCTGCGGAGGCCTCTGCGGATGCGTGCCGAGCTGCCAACACTGACGTCCCTTTCGGAAGTGCACTTCCGTTACCAACAAGGCAATTTACTCCAAGGGAAATTTTCATATGGTAGGTGCGAGCATAGAAGTTTCACTTTAAAAAGGGGGACCATCAGCCTTTAGAAGTTGGTCAGGAATTCGCTCTGTGAAATCCCAGAGTTCCCTAAATATCATTTATTTCGAACGCGTCGACATATTCTGTAGCGCAGTGTAATCGGGTTGGAGGACGAAACAATAAGTAACAAATATAAACATACACTGTAACCAGAATGGTAAGGAGGGCCCTGTCAAAAGAGCCTACAGTCTATAAAAGGAAGGGTAAGTGAAAATATAAAGGTACAGGGGGTGCGAAGTTTGGTCTGTTTCGGATAGCCGCTTATTAATTAAAGGAGTGTGCGTTTGGCAAGAAGCAAGTGGAATTTTGCAGAGGTAGAGCTCTGAGAGCAGGATAATGTGTGAAGATGGCAATGCTTCAATATCCATCTGAAATACTTTACCCAGCCCAATAATTGAGTACCTGTAATGGCAGCAAACTGTGACACCCTTTGGCGACTTGGGTGTCGGGTTACCAGGTGTCCAATATTGAACCGGACTGTCCAGCTTTTGGCTACTCTGTCCGGTAAAAAATGAGAGATAATACCGGACATGTATGTGTGCGGCATTTGACGGCGGGGTGGCTGGAATCGGGGGATTTCCCCAGAGAAGGGATAGAACAGGGCTGCTGCTGCAAGGGGGCTGGGCAGCTTCCCCCATCCTGATTGGCTGCTGCTGCAAATCAGGATGGAGGTGGGGCCAAAGAGCGTAGAAAAAGCATGAAGCAGAGAGAGGTGAGGCTGTGTCACGTGTGTATTTGTTCTGTTTTGTCCTGGGAGAGAGAGGAGAGAAAGAGAGAAAGAGAGAGGAGAGAGAGAGCAGAGAGGAGAGAGAGGGAATGAATGAGCAGGGATGAGAGGGGGAGGGGGTGAGAGGACGAGAGAGAAGGGAGGAGAGGGGGAGGGGATGAGCGGGGTTGAGAGGTTGAGAGGATGAGCGTGGGTGCAACAATCTTGGAATTTGTGGGAGCAGCATTAAGATCAGTATTGCTCGCCATGTATTTTATTGTATGTCTTTATTTATATAGCGCCAAAAGTGTACTCAGCGCTTCACAAAGAATACAGTACAGGGAATTATAATTATACAATAAGTGCAGCAAAATCAGACAATAGGAAAGGAAATCCCTGCCCCGTAGAGCTTACAATCTAAGAGGTTTAATGGGAAACTTACAGAGACAGTAGGTGAGCGACTAAGTGCTGTACAGTGCACAGTAATGTACAGCACGACTGCAGCGAAGTTATTTATAAATGATCTGACCATTACGTCTTTTGTTCTAAATTTCACTCCAAGCATACACCAATTTGCATCATTTCATACTCTATTTCCTAAAAAAATCCAAGGAAGGGCACTCCCTTCCAAGACTTTTGAGAAAATAGAATATAAATTGGTGCAATTTGGTGAATACTTGAAGTGAAATATAGAAAAAAAATTACGTAAGTCAGGTCATCTATAAATAACATTCTTCCTCAGCAACGATTCCCGCGCGCGTCGCACCTTTCACCGTTTTGTCCTGTATTTTTGGAGAAGCCGCCTGGCAACCCTACTTGGGTGTTATGTCCCAGAGATTCTCTGGTAGAAATGAACCGGCAGCATAGCACAGAGTACCTCAGGCTGACATTCAGGGGGTGGACTGATGAACTCCAGGTGGTCTTTGAAGTTTATTTTCCTCATGCTGTTAACCCTGTCCCCTCTGGCTAAGCAGACAGGGGCAGTGAGGGCTTATCTTGTATCTGTTTGTTTCTCCCATGGCTTATGTATGTATGTATGTATGTATGTATGTATGTATGTATGTATGTATGTATTTATGCATGCATGTACTTCTGGAGAAATGGGGACACCACTTCCCTCATCGACGCTACTCAGACTAGATCAGGCACAAATGCCATGTTGGGACGTATATACAACGCAATGTAAATGAAATCCCACGTAGCCACACTATAACACAGTGGTATCCGGACCCTCTATAACCTCTTCACTGAGGAACACTTTGCAAGAAGAAACCCGGAACAAATCAATGCATAACTCACTGTTGGTGTGTGGGATCCTGGCGCTGTCGGCGTGCTCCTACCAAGGTGCTGGCAAAGAACAATTGGAGAGAAGAAGGCGGTGCAGCTGCCTACGTCAGTGAAACGGACCGGGAATCCTCTGGATCAGCAAACTATAGATTTATTGGCACATTTAAACGGCAAAAAACAAAAACGTTCACTCTATGCAAAGTGAACGTTTTTTTTTTTGCCGTTTAAATGTACTTAAATGCACTTATAGTTTGCTGATCCAGAGGATTCCCGGTCTGTTTCACTGACGTAGGCAGCTGCACCGCCTTCTTCTCTCCAATTGTTCTATGTATGTATGTATGTATGTATGTATGTATGTATGTATGTATGTATGTATGTATGTGTCTTTATATAGCGCCATTAATGTACAGAGACAGGAGGGTATTCTGATAATTGCGTCTGCAGGGGGCCAAGCTTCATGTATCAGGTTAGTATTAGCTATGTAGATACTCATATGCTTCATTAAGCAAGTGTGTCTTAAGGTGGGTCTTAAAGGTGGATAGAGAGTGTGCTAGTCGAGTATTGAGGGGAAGGGCATAAAGCTCTATTTATGGCAGTAACTGTGGAGTGTGGAGCCAACATTGGGGCAGTTCCTCAGATTCTGGGTAGTGTGGAAAGCAAGTTATACTAGCCTGGACAAGACATAAAAGGGGTCCCCTCCTAATCTTAGCTGGGGTTTGTGCCCACCACAAAAAACCCACAATGTTTCCAGGGTATGGTAGTATTCCCCATGGACATTTAGTATGACTGCTGCTGGAGTCAGAGCCTATGGGTATGGGAGTCAGAGCCTCTGTTGTGGGAATGGGGTGATGGGCTAAAGTGTTTGCCCATGAACGCATGCTGACTAAGCAGCGCTAGAGCATACGACAATACGAAATATGGGCCCACGCATTTCTGGAAATAAGATTCTCACACATATCAGTAGGGTTTATGTAGAAATGTGATCCTGGAAAAGATTATATGTACTTGTAGCGCCAGAGGATAAATAGTTGTAAAGAAATTCTCCAAAGGAATTTATGTAATTGATACAGAAGCTTAAATGTAGGATTAAACATCAATAAGTCGGAGCAAAAAAAAAAAGCATGTTCTCAAACACACCCACATAACTACATATTAGTGGCTGATAGCATCTTACTATAAACCGTGATCAACAAATCTAGTGGCAAAAGGATTGATTTTGGGCTCTTATCGGCACAAGTCAAATTTCCATTAAGTTAAAGGCAGTGTTGTGCAAGACCGTGATTACACCCAAAAAAGCACACGTGGTCTCGTGTAGCAGCGCCGGCAAAACAAAAACCAAAAATCCTATGGAACTCCTCATACCGCTGGCGACGGTCGTGCTGCGGCCGTGCTACAGAGAGGACGGCTGGGGTAGAAATAGAGGATTTAGTTTTTTCTTGCGACGGGCGTGTCACGTGAGCAGTTCAGCCAATGAGGGCGAACCGCTCACGGCCACGCCTCCAAGTCTCCTCTGCTCTCTCTCCCTGGTATAAATCAAGATGCTGCCCGCTGAGTGACGTCACAGAATAGCGCTGCCGCCTTTATGGGCGTCCGCAGAAATTTTTTCAGGGGGGGGGGGGCATAATTTATAATCACAGCGCAATGGCGGTCCCGGCTGCGGCACAGATTGGTCCCGACTTGGGAGTGAGACGGCTTTCATTGGTAGGTAGTGTTACCAATGAGAGCCGAATCACTCCTGAGTGCTACCAATGACAGTGCGCTGCGCTTCCTCCTGCGTAGCAGCATAGGCTAGCCTAGCACTAGCTGCCTGCCGCGGCGCCAGGGGCACCCACCCACCTCCGTCCTCCGTCCCGGTCCACCCACCTCCGTCCCGGTCCACCCAGAGTCTGTTTTTGGCGTTTATAGCGCCGTAAACGTACTGTACGGCGCCATAAATGCCAAAAACAGCCCAGCACTGCGAGTGATCCAGGCAGAGCCGCCAACAGAAATCATGGGGCCCAGGACAAATGAAAGGAGCAGGCCCCCCCCGAACCCATAGCCGCCCCCCCCCCCGAAACCATAGCGCACCTACCACGAAAAAATATCTTTTAGAGCGCAACTTTTACTTAACTGTTTTCTTATTGTGATACAGAATAAAACATTACAATGCAACCTGTTTATTTTTATATTTTCAACAAAAGACATGTGTCTGCCTGCCTGGGTGGGTGAGTGGGTGAATGACAGTAGAATGACAGTGGGTGAGTGGGTGAGTGGATGAGTGGATGAATGACAGTGGGTGGGTGAATGACAGTGGGTGGGTGGGTGAATGACAGTTGAATGACAGTGGGTGGGTGGGTGGGTGAACGACGGTGGGTGGGTGGGATAATGATGGTGGGTGGGTGGATGAATGATGGTGGGTGGGTGGATGAATGATGGTGGGTGGGTGGGTGAATGACAGTGAGTCAGTGGGTGGATGGGTGAATGACAGTGGGTGAATGACAGTGGGTGGGTGGGTGAATGTTGAATGTGGGTGGGGGAATGACGGTGGGAGAGAGTGACTGGGTGACAGTGACTGGGTGGGTGGGTGACAGTGACTGGGTGGGTGGGTGGGTGACAGTGACTGGGTGGGTGGGAGACAGTGACTGGGTGGGTGGGAGACAGTGACTGGGTGGGTGGGAGACAGTGACTGGGTGGGTGGGAGACAGTGACTGGGTGGGTGGGTGGGAGACAGTGACTGGGTGGGTGGGAGACAGTGACTGGGTGGGTGGGAGACAGTGACTGGGTGGGTGGGAGACAGTGACTGGGTCGGTGGGAGACAGTGACTGGGTGGGTGGGAGACAGTGGGTGGGTGGGAGACAGTGACTGGGTGGGTGGGAGACAGTGACTGGGTGGGTGGGAGACAGTGACTGGGTGGGTGGGAGACAGTGACTGAGTGGGTGGGAGACAGTGACTGGGTGGGTGGGAGACAGTGACTGGGTGGGTGGGAGACAGTGACTGGGTGACTGAGTGAGTGACAGTGAGTGGGTGGGTGACAGTGGTTGACGTTGGCAGTGGTTGACGTTAACAGTGGGTAATGGTGACAGTGGATGACAGTGACAGTGGGTTATGGTGACAGTGGGTGGGGTGACTTACCTTGACCAGGTGGGTGCAGCTTGTCGCCGGACGCTTCCCCCTCCTGCCCCCTATATCCCCGTGGCAGCTGCCAGGGACGGGAGGTGGGTTTGGGGAGGGGGCGCGGGAGGGCTCGGGGGGGGCCACGGGAGGTGGGCCGGGGGGCACGTGGGAGGTGGGTGCACGGGAAGCTGGCCAAGGGGGGGAAGCGGGCCGCAGCGGAGCTGGTACTTCCCCCTCCATCCCACGTTGGGAGCGGGAGGGGAAGCGGGCCGCAGCGGAGCTTGGCTTGTACTTCCCCCTCCGTCCCACTTTGGGAGCGGGAGGGGGAGCGGGCCGCAGAGGAGCTTGGCTTGTACTTCCCCCTCCGTCCCACTTTGGGAGCGGGGGGAAGCGGGCCCTGCTTGCCCTGCGCATGTGCGCCGGAACCGCGGGGAATCGGCGCCATTTTTTAAAACTTTTTTTTTTTAAATTTATTTCATTAACTGTTGCCCGGCCGCGCAGGGGGCTCGGCCTGACCCACAGGGCCCGGGAAGCAGTACCCTTTGTCCCCCCTGTTTGTGTCCCTGGATCCAGGGGGGGCAAGCGCCACCTCTTGCCCCCCCCCCGCCCCCCGCGAACGCCCATGGCCGCCTAGCAGCACTTGGGTATAATCTCAGCCTTAGACTGCACGGTAGCACAATCCTACTAAACGGTGCAGAAATATAAATTTGCTTTTCATTTATATTGAAACTGTAGATTCTGCATTTTGTGTTTTGTTTTTTCTATTCCTGGTTCCCTGAAAGATTTAACATTTTGCTCGAGAAACTATACTGCTTCCTGAATGGAAAATGGTTTCAGATGACACATTGTCCCAGTGATGAGAGAATCTTGAACGGTCTTGTGTGCATGCAGAATATCTAGTGTCTGCTAATTGCATTATAGGGAACTCCTGATTACAGTGATGCAATTGATACATGAAAAATTATGGTGACGTTTGATTGTATATAACATTAAAAGGTTACTCTTCATAGATTCATTCTTGAAATGCAAACTAAAAAGTAACTGCGAAAAAAGAAAAATGTATGGATACAAAAATTAAAATAATATCGCTCGCTTAAATGTGAGTAAACACCAGCGAGCGTAGTGTGGCGCGGGCACAGGAACTTTCGTGTCCCGGAGATCTTGCTGGCACTCCAAAAGATTCAGCGCGGCTGTTTCTCCGGCTTTGGCGTCCTGCATCAAATCCCAGAAGTGATTAGGTGCAGGACGCCAACGCCGGAGGGAGAGCCGCACGGAATCCTTTGGAGCGCCAGCAAGATCTCCGTGACACAAAAGTTCCTGTGCCCGCGCTACACTACACTCGCCAGTATTTACTCCTCACATGTAAGTGAGCGATAGTTTTATTTTTGTATCCATACATTTTTCTTATACAGGCTGTGCTGGTCTGTTTTTTCTTTTCTTGTATCTATTCAAGGTTTTCCCCTCATACCAGGGGGAACTGGACATTGGACTACTTTACCCTGGTCCACACACAGACTGAGCACGCCACATACAAGTCCAGTATACTATTACCCATAGATCAGTCTAGTTGAGCACGGTTCGTCTGTATGTTAAAAGCAACTGCACTTTGTTTGGTGACCTGAGCTTTTTGGAAATAACAAATGCACAGACATCAGAAGGTCACACAAGTATTTTGGCAAGGACAGATAAACTCACAAAAGTCTATGTAACCACCATTTACGAATAGAATGCGCATCCTTATATATTTCCAGTATCCCCAAGAGTCTGACTTGGAGAAATATAGATATATATTCGAGACAGTTTTGTTCAGTCCTGGATTTAACCTCATACCTTTTAACATTCTGTGACTTTTAGGCATGAGAATTACAAACCAGGGCTGGAAATCACCTCTAATTCACAAATCTGTCAAGTTGCTCCTCCATGGCAGAGAAGCCTCTGCGGTCGTTTACTTCAACAGAATGCAAAAGCTCCCCTGCTGCGGTGACACAGGTTCACAGTATATTGAAGTAGGGCACTCACCAACTTAAAAATAGTAAAACTCTACATTTCTCATTTGTGGCAGATAAGATAAATATTGATTAGTTGGAGAAAATGTATCGTCTATATTTGACCTTTGCTAAACTTAAATGACATACTATTTAAATGGTGACTTAAGAACGGTTTTAAGTCGTACGTCCAAAATGAATTCCAAAACAGAACTACACATTTGGAGGACAAAATAATGTACCAGTAGGACAAAAATTAACTTAACCGCTATCCATTACAGAGACAAACGGGTTAAATAACTATTAACGAACAAGGCATGTGCTTAGTAATGCTTTTACCTCAGTGGATGAAGGAAATATCCAGGTGGACACACAACACCGATTGCAACATTTTCAACAATTACCAAATTTGGTACGCTACTTTAGTGGTTTTCAAACCCTTCCTCAGTCCCTGAACCAGCCCACGTTTCTAAGGCAACCACCCAACATTCTGTTCATATGCACGTTAGATGCATTCACTTGTGTGGGAGTGCCTTGGTTATTCCTCAAACAAGTGTGGCTAATGAATCCCAGGAGAGATGACAACCACTGTGGTAATACATGGAAAACCATCACTTAGAAGCTTTCTTCTGCCTGGAATGCTGGGTACAATGTTAGTCAATCCTTTATGCCGGCTGTTTCTAGGTGCAAGCTTTCAGTACCACCTACTAGTATCTTATTTCACCCGCAAAGCTTGCATCTGTAAAGTTTTATTTGCATTACAAGTTTAAAGGCAATATAAATCAACAAGCTTGCATATATGCAGTCAAACCGCTACTCTCCATTGCCTTGATATGGTATTTACTTGGTCTTGGCAAAAATATGGCAAAATTATTACACATAAAATCAGAGCTTTCAGGGAAACCAAATTTGGTGAAGCTTGTCTTTTTAATGCTGACTGGATTAAAGACCCTCCAAGATCCAGTAGGTCTGGGGCTTTTAGGGGATTGGTCATTAAACTGTGATGGTGCCAATCGGATCACTATCACTTGGAAACTTCCATTCCCTTCAATAGGAGTTTCCGTGCTACAGCACCAAAGTCAGCACTATCACAGATTAGTGAATCGTAAAGCAATTTTACACAGTATCACAAGTCAGGTCCCAGGCATATGGCATAGTGGGAGATATGTTTGGAGAGATGAGGCACAAATAATTAAATATCCTCTGGGAATGCAGTCCACAGTGAAATACAGAACATTCAATATTCCTTCATCTCACAAGAGATGTTCACACAAGATTTAACCTCCGATTCCCCTCACACAGTCCTGCAAAAGTACAAGAGACTAAAGCAAATGTCACAGGGACCTTCTCAAAGCTATATCGCATAACATTGTTAAACATGACCATACTTTTAGGTCTGTTGGCAGTGGCAAATTTTCCATTAGGCCAGGGCGGCAAAATTTTGGGGTGGCAAAAATTTGTACCCCATATGCATTTACCGCGCTCTCGGGCAGGGCCGTCTGAACAGCATTATAGGCCCCCAGGCAAAGCAGTGCACTAGGCCCTGCAAAATTTCTCTCGCAAATGCAGACATGCCAACTCTCCGCTACGAGTCGTAATTTTTCTCCTTCTACCGAGATAGCGGGAGATTTGAATGTTGAGGCGGGTGATCGGGAAATTAGTGTTAAATTCTGGTCTGTGCATAGATTAGCATGGGGCCCCTATGCTCGTGGGGCCCCCGGGCAACTGCCCACCCATACCGACATCTAAAAGGTATACATGGGAAGCCTTTTTTATGCACCATTTGTGACTTCAAGGTTATCAGGTTATATCATATGACACTCAACAGCAACCTGGCTCCCCCATTCAGCCCTAACTGATTTTCCTGAGCAACCACAAATACAGTTTACTGATGTAGTGTGGTGTGTCTAAACAATTTCCCCACGTGACGCTGTCCCACCCTCTCTAATGCTAGATGGACTTTCCCTGGTGGGTAAACCCACTAGCATAACGGAAGGGCAGGAAACTGGTTCCTTCCTGTCTGCTGCTACAGATCTCAGATATTCCAGGAACATATAATGATCTTTGCATATCTTCCAATCTATGAAATGTGAGGTTCATTTTTGGGCTGAAATGTTGCTTATATTTTAATCACCCATTTCAATGCTCTGGACTACGTGAACGTTTGGCATGACCAGATATGGCTTTACCCTCTAAGTGTTTGGAAGTGGAGATTCATGTATTATAATAATAAAAAAAATCTAAATATTTGTTACAGCTGACATTTAGTTTACAGAGTCATTTTTCAGTACGGAATGGAGTATTGTTTCAGAAATAGATGTGATATGCACAAATAGATATGTGCACAATCTTGTGTACTGTGTACATCATATGTCTTGGGTAAAAATCACAATCTGTGCCCAGTTTACCTACCTGTAACTGGGTAATAATACAGTAATTCTTTGGAGACTGGCATGCATACCCCGCATTAACGTACGCAATGGGACCGGAGCATGTATGTAAAGCGAAAATGTACTTAAAGTGAAGCACTTTTTTTTTCCCACTTTTGATGCATGTACTGTACAGCAATCATCATATACGTGCAGAACTGATATAAATAACGCATGTGTAACAGGCTCTAAAGTCTCCCCGCTTGCGCACAGCTTCAGTACAGGTAGGGAGCCAGTGTTGCTGTTCAGGACGTGCTGACAGGCGCATGCGTGGGCTGCTGTTTACCTATTGGGCGATATGTCCTTACTTGCGAGTGTACTTAAAGTGAGTGTCCTTAAACCGGGGTATGCCTGTATACAAATGTAGCAAGACTTCAATGCCTTCACGGCACCAATGAATTAACGCTGCGGGGGATCCCATTCAGAAGCATGGATCCCGCACAATGCGATCGCGGCAGACATGGTCGCCAGCGCTGCAGACTACTGCTTGTTTGTTCGCGACGCCGGGGACAGCTAGTCTAAGAAGGCCGGTCGGAAATGGCAGTTTTCAAACAAAGGTGGCTACTTCTGAAGTATGTAAAGTAATGTAAAGTGTTTAGGCATAGCTAGGTGTGATATAAACATTAAATATTATTGTTTGTTACTTGTGTAGCAGGGCCGCCCCTGACTACTATTCTACCCAATGGGCTGGCAGTAACTACGGAGCCTGAGGAAGCCCATAGGGCGAAACGTGTAGCTCAAAATCCCCCAGTAATTTTGACCCTATCAAGCCACCGTCAGGAGCGGGACACGCGGACGTGCAGCGCTACATCCGGACACGGAGGCAGTTCAGCTGCAGTACCACAAGTCCTGCTCGATTCCCTAAAGACTGGCTTTTTTACCTTTCCACAGAGTAACTCACGGGCTGAGTTAGCTGTGCTTTGTTGTTTTATTGTTCATTTAATAAAGACCTTGGCCTTGAATTTCTCGGGCTCAGAACTTTTTGACCCATTGGGGGGGGTGAGGACCCACGTTCAGCACCAGTGGACCTTTCCCAGCTGGGACCTTAGAAGGAGAACCCAAAGATACCATATCCAAGTGTGCTCTCACACTTGGCCGTGTGAGTAGTAACATTTTATTTTGTTTTTTGCCTTTTAACTAAGGTGTGGCCGTTGACTTCTGTTTTTAGAGCTTTAACTTTACTTTAAGAAGTGGGACTGCCCCTTAAAGACCAAGATACCATCCCTTAGAGCGCACGCACACATGCCCGTGTGAGTGTTTCATTTATATTCTTACTATATATCCTGATACCTTCCTGATACAATCACAGTTTGCTCACATATTTTGTGTATATATTTATTCCGAGGGTGAGATAAACATCAAAGAAGTAGGAGAAGAAGAATACAGACGCAAGGCGGCGAAAGAATCCAGAAGACAGAAAGGAGACGAAAGAAGAAAGAAAAAAGAAGAAAGAAAAGGGAGTCCAAAAGATACCTTGATGCGACAGCATTCGCACAAGGCCGTGTGAGTGTTAAAAATTATTTTACACCCACAAAACCCTTCATATTGTCATAGAGCATTACACAACCAATTTAGGTTATATACCAGCCTTCCACCGGTGCTCCCCCATCCCCCCTTTTTTTCTGGGCTGGCAGTAAACCCTGGAACTAGCAGGTTGCCAGTAGTTGGTATGGGGTTTTCTCCCTCACCTTTGGTACTGCACTTGAGTGACAGCAGGGGGTGGTACATCCTATTGTAGCTGGGACAATGGGGTGCCCGCCTCCTGGCTGTACTTAAGGGCAGGACCGACCAAAAGTTAGTGGTTGTTCCTTCCCCCACTTGAGGAAGGAGGTCACACATTGGAGGCTGCATACTCTATTCCTCTTCCCTTTGGGAGAGAGTGGGTGTGTACCTTACCTCTGCTAGGGAGGTAGGAAAGAACTGGGACAACGGGGTGCCTACCTTCTGGCTGTACTTAAGGGCAGGACACCCTAAAGTTAGAGTTGTTCCTTCCCACTGAGGAAGGCAGGTCACAAAATTGGGAGCCTGAGATTGGGGCCTTCCCATGTGCTCTTCCCTCCGGGGGAGAGTGAGTGTGGAGCATACCTCTGCCAGGGTGGTGGGGAAGAGCTAGGATGGCTACGAGTTCCCTTGGACCGTAGTGGCGGTCCAGGGACCATCATCCAGTGAATACTGACATGTTACTGCACAGTGTAATAATAAACCCGTTCCTGTTTGCACTATACCTCCTGCCTGGTGTGTGACCTTACTGGGGGAGAGGTAATAAGTTCTACCGTGGGAGATCACCTTCAGTTCCTGGAGTCCACGGCAGATGGAGGCGCTGCACTGCTAAGGAGATATGTGGGGTATGAACCCCAGAAGCCTGTTCCTGTGTCCCCACTACCATCGGCGGACGACTCAGCCCTCCTGTTGCCAGCAGGTATATGCACCATACACCCTGTAAATGGTCCCTATCTGCGATTGGGTGGGGGAAACACTGTTACACTTGCTATCAATTTTTTAAAAGATTAGAATAACTGCTGGTCTTTTCACTGAAACCATTTATTTATATGGATTATCTCATTTAGTTTTGAAGTCTACACCCTTTTCCTGAATACTTGGGTCTAAATGCCACCTTTGTACTGGTTTTCTGTCATCCGTTCTCCGGACACATTCCTTTAAGAGAATCCAGTCACAGACACTCAGTTTCAATTATTTTCCCAGAGCTCCAAACCTCCACCGCAGACAAAAAAATAACAATAAATATGCATTTAATCAGATGGTCTGATCTTGTTTTCTTACACTATAAAGCTCTTCAGCTCAGTTATTGCCCATTCGTATGTTGATGCATATGTTACAAAGAAGGGCAGTAGTTATTTCAATGGAAATTTGTGTGTGACAGCACCCCGATTGGCACTCACACAGTTGAATCAATAACCTCCAATGCTTTGACAGCTGCAGAACAAGCAATATCCTACATGTATGTAATTTTTTTTAAATAAATCAGTTCTGTACTATAAAAAAAATTGCTACAAGTATTTTCTTAAAAAAACTCTAAAATACATTTTTAAATGTATTATAATGTCACAAGCATTTTTTGTTTCTATAGCAACCATTTACAAAGTCACATCCCTTTCGCTTTTAAACAGGCTCTGGCACACCCCTTTTTTTTTTTTTTTAGCCCTGCCCTCTCTAGCAGTGCACCAATTGAATCTAGTGCCTGCCTGGTCACATGACCTTCCTCACAGATTTGGCTGTCAGTGCAGCAGAATATTACCCAAGATGCATTTAGTGAACCCCCAGCCGAATTTCAGCAAATTGATTACAGGAGAACGGATCGATCAGCAATTTAGCTAATCACTTGTCAGTGTGTAGATTGTATTAATGCACATATTGAATTTTTTAAGACAGCTTGAATTGCAGCTTCAAAGGAAATAATAATAATAAAAATAATAATTAAAAAAAACCGGCAGCTTGGCCTGCTGCTTTAAGATGGTCCGCTTTTCTTTATATGAATCCATTGTGCATAATCTTTTGGTTTAATTTTATAGGTTAAACTCTTGATGCCAATGGGACATCCAACACAAGTAATAAAAGACCCATTAACATTCCTTGGAATAGAAAAATATACCAGTTCAGTGTATTCTTAATTGGTTGCTAATGAGCTATGAAAGCCAGACCACATGCACAGCAGGGATTCTGTAATGTACATATTACTCTATACCAATGGCTGTAGACCTTTTCTTTCTTCCGGTAAGGAACTCCATCATTATATTGGGAAATTCTGCAGAACCCCAACCCTCTCTAATAGTGCGTCTGAGATCAGATGCCTTGTAAGGAACCCCAACCCGCTCGAACAGCGCATCTGAGATCAGATGTATTGTAAATTCTTCTGTATTTGGTACCATTTTGAAATGACCTGAAAATTTGCAGGGAACCCTTTATGGGATGCCCGGGGAACCCAGTGGTTCTTAGGAACCACTGTTGAAAAACTGCTTTGGGCATCAACATTTACAGTGTAAACCAAGAATGAATTGTGCAGATTACAGCCTGCTCTTTATACCATACAGTATAATATATACAGTACGTACACAGATCAGTGTAGCGTCCGTTATTCTTAACCCAAACACATCAAATTCCATATATAAATATTTCGCCTAATTTACACTGTTTGTACTGCCTATGCGAAGAGAAATACAGCAAATAGCAGCATAAAATACATTCCAATCCCTTAGAAAAAAAAGAAGAAAAAGTATCTGCTTCACTGAAGTATCCCCCGAGTGATCACATCCAGCTGCAGCTCCTGTATGCTACTCTGCAATATGAAGTGTGACTGTGCTCTCGGCGGACGCTTGCTCAGTGCTGAGTACACAGAATTAGAAACGCACACTGACACAACGCCACATTTACCATTTGTTTTTGGGAGGGGGGTGGGCAGGAAACATATAAAGAAAATTGAGACTGCGTGTGGTCAACTGCAAATGTAGCCACAGTTTCACAGGGGACAGAAGCTGCGGAAACAACCCCTCGCCTTGCCTGGCACTTTAAACTTCTATTAAGTTAAATGCGGTTTCCCTTTGCTTTATCCCCGAGTTGCACAAGGGGGAGTCCACTACAATTTCAAACAAGTATGTGAAGTCCTCCTTCAGTTATCCCACATAAAGACATTTCTTCAGCAACTGATGAAAGCAAAACAAAGACCCCCCATCCTTACAGAACAGCCACACATGCTTCAATGTAATCCTGGCTGGAGGGGCCACACATGCTTCAATGTAATCCTGGCTGGAGGGGCCACACATGCTTCAATGTAATCCTGGCTGGAGGGGCCACACATGCTTCAATGTAATCCTGGCTGGAGGGGGCAGCAGGGCTTTTGCTTTAAAAAGGAGGTTACAGCGCGATTAAAATACGCTGTACCAGCAACCCGTGAAGACAGGATATAGCATTGTAGCACAGAAGCAAGAGGAAGGATAGAGCAGAAATGTACGGCTTACCCCAGGTTTTTTATTTTTATTTCCTTGAATTGATTTTGCTCAGCTGCCCAAATCCTCCTTTCCCACAAGAAGAGCCTCTTCTCTGGATTTCCAAGTCAAAATCCCATCCCTGCCTCCTTGCGAGCGGTGAGGTCACAGGGATGGGGGCAGGGACACGCAGAAAGGGGGCAGCCCTGCCTCCAAACCCATTTACACAATGAGACCCTTTTTAAAACTACCCAAGAAGAAAGGAAAAAAAAGGACTGAGGGGAGGAGAAGGGGGAGGAAATCCAGACCTCCTCTTAATATGTCACAGGTTTGGCTTGTTGATTGACGGAGGCTGTGTCACCCTGTCTGGTATTTCAGAGCCCCTTTTTCCCCCCACGATGAGTTTGGGAGTGCAGTATAACGGATTGCTGCGGCTGCATGGGCAGATGTGAACTTTAAAGTGGAAGTCTCAGCACAGCTTAAAATTATACATCATGGAGGAAAGGGGCGGGCCGAGGAAGGAAGGCAAAAATGCCTCTTGTGAGACAGAAGCTAGGTAGGATGTTTGGCCGAAACTAGCCGGTCAAACTGGCCAACCTCAAATCAGAATACATTGCTGAGGGATATTAGCCAGGACGACTTTGGCTTAACATTACATTGGAACCCCATGCAGAGTGGTATGAATTGAGCGAAAAGTCTTACGGGCAGATTATAATAACTTTATTTCATATATTGCTTTTCTCCCAATGGGATTTACAGTGCTTCAAAATTACAATATTGTGCGCGGTACGCAGCACATAGGAATTTTACTGACACAGCCCCTGCCCCGTAGAGCTTACAATCTATGCTTTTGGTGCCCGAGACACAGGGAGATAAAGTGATTTGCCCAAGCTCACAAGGAGCGGACGGACACTGGGATTAGAACCAGGTTCCCCTGATTCAAACTCAGTGTCGTTGTTTTACAGAGTCAGTGTCTATACTCACTGAACCGCTCCAAGATTGAATCAACATGCAAAGTGTTAAAAATGTATGCAACACCTTCAGGAACAGCACACTGCCCATCACCACATATGCGCGGTGCGTTAGGGGTCACACTTGGAGTGCAGCGTTTTGCAGCCGTAGAAGAAGCCAGGGGGATTAGTGAGAAAATGTGGAAACCTGCCTGAACCTCAAATGGTTACAAATTATATCAGAAATCATAGATGGCTGCCCACCTGTAATTCTTCTGAGAATGTCTCAATCAATGAGACAGCATTTTATGCAGGAGAGATATGCAATGTCGCAGTTTGACTTGAAATGTTTGTGTGAATGTTTTTGGTTCGCGACATTTCAAATATTCAATCAACAAGTCAACTAAAGTGAAATAATATTTGATAGATTTTATGTCGGTGCTACTTTCCAATATGTAGGAGATGGAACGATGTTGTGACGGGTAAATAATCAATACAAAATGTAAATTGGAAAATAAATTCTAGTGGCAGTAATGCATGTCACAGCTGTAAAAAAGTTTACTTTTGTTTACTTTGCACTGAAAAACATTAGACGGGTTTTCCAAGGGTTTTGCAAAAATCCTTAAACATAACAAAAACGACAACATTTCTAAAAAGTCACCAAAAATACACAAAGCTAGGGGTACAATTTTATCCCCGATCTCTGATATTGGCATTAAGTGGTTTGCTTAGGTTTAGACAGTAGCATGAAGTCCCACTCCAATCCACTCTACGGCATACAGTAACAAAAAGGTAACAAACAACACCGGTGACATCAACTAATAGATGTTTGTGTGCAGAGGCTTGAAAAAAATGATGCCAAAATGATGATCAAGAACAAAAATAAGTTCAAGAGCAAACTTTTCACACCAAAGATGTGTTTAAAAAATAAATTAAAAAATGCACTGTAAATGGGTAAAATGCCCAAGTTATCCTATTTATTTTGGTTGGTTATTGGTTGGTTATTTGAGGATGTGAATAGAGAAGCAAAGGAGGAGAGAACCACACAAGTTGGAGGGGAAAAAAAAAAAAAGACAGAAATAGATAATGGGAAACAAAAAGGGAGAGGCAGCTGAGAGATAAGAGCGAGAAAGAGAAAATAAAAGCGTGAAAGAAAAGGAAGCGAAGAGAAAAAGGAACATTTAATATGCTGGGATGCCACGTCTCCAGGAATAGAGCGCAGAAAGCTTTCCGGACATGGGAAAGTTGCTTGAAAGCATTTCAAATAGGGGCCAAAGGTCAGGAAAAAAAAAAGTGAGCGAAACAATATAAAGGAAACTCTGAAAACGCCAAGTGACATACATACTGCTTAACCACATTATAGAGCGGTCCTCGGGGGCCACCGCGACCACCGCGTTGTTAACGGGGTTGCGGGAAAAAATGGCCGCCGGTGGGGCAGTGGCAACAGCACACAGCACTTATCCGGCATCTGGCAGCTCTTCTCCCTGTCTTTGCTTCCTGCTTCTGCTTCCGTCTTGCGAGAGCAAGCTCCCTTAAAGAGACAGTGTGTCTGTGTGTTTGTGTGAGACTGTGTGTGTTTGTCAGTGTCAGTGTGTATGTGTGCAGTGTGCTGTGAGTGTGTGCAGTGTGCTGAGTGTATGCAGTGTGCTGAGTGTATGCAGTGTGCTGTGAGTGTATGCAGTGTGCTGAGTGTATGCAGTGTGCTGAGTGTATGCAGTGTGCTGAGTGTATGCAGTGTGCTGAGTGTATGCAGTGTGCTGAGTGTATGCAGTGTGCTGAGTGTATGCAGTGTGCTCTGAGTGTATGCAGTGTGCTCTGAGTGTATGCAGTGTGCTCTGAGTGTATGCAGTGTGCTCTGAGTGTATGCAGTGTGCTCTGAGTGTATGCAGTGTGCTCTGAGTGTATGCAGTGTGCTGTGTGTGTGTGTGTCAGTGTGTGTGTGTCCAGTGTGTCCAGTGTGCAGTGTGCTGTGAGTGTGTGCAGTGTGCTGTGAGTATGTGCAGTGTGCTGTGAGTGTGTGCAGTGTGCAGAGTGTGTGCAGTGTGCAGAGTGTGTGCAGTGTGCTGTGAATGTATGCAGTGTGCTGAGTGTGTGCAGTGTGCTGCGAATGTATGCAGTGTGCTGAGTGTGTGCAGTGTGCTGTGAGTGTATGCAGTGTGCTGTGACTGTATGCAGTGTGCTGTGACTGTATGCAGTGTGCTGAGTGTATGCAGTGTGCTGAGTGTATGCAGTGTGCTGAGTGTATGCAGTGTGCTGAGTGTGTGCAGTGTGCTGTGAGTGTATGCAGTGTGCTGTGAGTGTATGCAGTGTGCTGTGACTGTATGCAGTGTGCAAAAAAAACCTTACATTTTTTTTTTTAAATTCGGGGTCCACGCTCAAACCGCGTTATAAGATGATCTGCGTTATAGCGGACCGCGCTATAATGGGGTTGAGCTGTACCAACAAAACAACATCACATATCTTCTGGTTAGAATTGGCCGAATTAAAACCTATCTCTCAGGAAGGGAACCGGAGAATATTTCTGACTCCTCTACAACTTCAAATTCTTTGAAAGTGCATAACTGTCTCTCAGCTGTGCTGTAAAAGGTGTGGAGTAAAGGGTGTAAATATAGTAATAGACGAAGGCAATTCTCATGGTAGCCGAGCGGCACATTAACTTTTTGTAGAAGTCAAAATCAGATTTCCTAATAAAACCGGTCTAGTCTTTGTAAAGAACGGATTTGCATTAAAACAAAAAGCTGACAACTTTGCAAAATAAAAAGAATAAGATTGTGACTTTGACTTGGTGACACAGACTTCGTAATTTGGCCCCTTTGTACCATGAAATTTAATGAACAAATAAACACTGCACGCTTCACTAATCGTGCTTCACTAATTGTGCTTCACCAGCTAAATTGTATTTATGTGTTTAGCTTTGACAAATTACTTTGGTGTGGGTAGTAGAGCTGACGGACTTGTAATCGATGGCCACAAAGGGCAAAGAAGCAGACTTACAATGAAAAAAGGCTGATACCATCTTTCCATGTGTGGAATTAAGAAAGCAAAATATACCCGTACTTGGTGGCGGATTTAAAATGTTGCGGTCCATAGGCACTTGGGCCGCCTGCTCTTTCTGCAGTGCCGTAGCATCAAATGACACTGCAATGTCAAATGACAACACATCGCCATGTGATACCACGATGTTGCAGGAGGAGGGTGGCGCAAAGGTGATGGCAGGAGACCTTTAGAGGCCCCACGCTCTCCCCTGTCAAATCAGTGGGGAAATGGGAAATCCGCCACTGCCCATATATTAACCATATTTAGCGTCACCAAGAAAACACTCAGTGTCCTGATAATCATATTTTAGGAATATATTATGTAGCCAGGTCACCCTTTGCCCCCTGCGACCTCCCAGGGAGCCTCCGTGGCCAGGACCGATGTCGGGTACTGCCGGAGGCCAGCGGCAGACCCGACGGCCATTCCGGAGGGTGGGGGCCGAGGAGGGAGCAGCTCGTCTTCCCCTGCAGGCGGCCGGTTGCCGGGGACGCGATCGGGTCGTTGCTACGGCCGCGGTCGCGTCACCAAGGTCCCGGCGGCTCGGTAAGCCTGGCGCCGCCATTGTTCTGCGCGTTGCGCATGCGCAGGAGACAGCTAGCGCGAGAGTAGGGATAGAGAGGGAGATGTTGTGGCGGCCATTAGGGGTTAGTACAGGTGCAGGGAAGGCGCGCATGCGGCCCCAATGTAAGTGCTGCCTCCACGGGACTACAACTCCCATGAGGCTTAGGGCCAAGCACACCAGGTGCATCAGTGTGGCCAATGAGGGCCAAGGATCTGCAGAGGGAGCAAGTGTATACATTTGGCGGGCTTGCAGCTACGAGTCAGTCAGAGTCAGGAGCCCAAGGAAAGAGGTAGGGTGCAGGAGTCAGGGACTCCCTGCACTAGGCCAGCGGCCCTAAGGTCCAAGTTAGCCCTTATTTCCCACCAGGTTAGTGAGTGTTGCCAGGGATAGTCTCAGGTTAGGGACCCCTGTCACTTGCTGCAGTTAGAGCTGGGGGATAGAAAGGGACAAGTGGGCTGAGTGTTAGCCTGCAGAGCGTTGCTGCAGGAATTAGGTGAGGTATGCGATGTGAGGCAACTGGGGGGTTCATAGCGGTACCCAATCCGGGGAGCCATAGCCCAGGTCCGCGTTGCGCGTAGTGTGAGGCAACTGGGGGGTTCATAGCGGTAACCAATCCGGGGAGCCATGGCCCAGGGCCCGTGCTACGAGTAGGGGGGGTGCAGGGACCTACCTGCATAGGATAAACACCCCGCAGGCCCTAGGAGTTTTCCTTAAGCCACTTAAGGTTGCTGTGATATAGGGACGGCCTATAGTATAGTGTGTGTCATGTTGTTATAGTGTTAGGTAGGGACTCAGCGGACGCTGCGGTTCCAGTTAAGGAGTTCGGGCCCAAGTCGGGGCCACAGAGAATAACTCAAGGTTGGGATCAGACGGATTCATCACACATCTGACCCTTTGTTAAGTGTTGCTGATCCGAGCACAGGAGTGCTCGGCAGGTATCATACAGTCATAAGTGCACCAACGGGCCCTTAGTGTAATTGTGACTGCGCAGTCACCCATTGCTTCTCTCTACAAGAGTGTGGGACATTGGGTGGGACTCTATGGACACTGGGTGGGATCACCTGGTGTTGGGAAAGCGTCGTGCGCGACGCAGTGGTTGGTGTCTCCTCGTGAGAGGGATACCGGTTATGTTGATACCTGTCATGATATGTGTTATATTCTGTTCCTAAGTAAATAGTATTAGTTATTATATATCTGTGTGTGAGTATTGATTGTTGTGATTGTCCTGCGAGGAACCACTCCCCCTCTGGTGGGAGCCATCGCAGGTGGAGGCGCTGCATCGTTGTAAGTGAGTACCCCTAGTATAAATGCCCCAGGTTCCCCGTGGCGGAAGCTCAGCCCTCCAGTGAGCCAACAGGTAATGCACCACACCTATGGTATCCCCGTATGTTCCTCCGCACCCACAGTATAATCTGCGATTGGGGGGGGAAAACCCGTTACAATTATATAGCGATGGCTGGTCCAGCTATCTGTCTACCTTCCCCGTCATGTAAGTTCTAGTAAGAGACAGACAGTGACAGGCTGTCCTATGGGGTTTTCCCCCTCCTCAGGCTGGCTGATTCCTGAGTGACTCATTCACTTGAATGGGCTGTAAGGTGTCTTCTGGCACCAAAAGGTGTCTTATGGAATAGCACCACTTAGTAAATATGGGTAACAACTAGTAGGGATGTGCAAACTCTTCGTATGCCTACAGATGTAGCAAGACTTTACAGTCCTCAGCGCCCCAGATAAGCGAACGTGTGCAGCGCTGGGACAGTGTCTGCCGCGATCGCACTGCGGGGAGTCCATGCTCCGGACTGGGAGTCCATGCTCCGGACTGGGAGTCCATGCTCCGGACTGGGACCCCCCCCTGCAGCGTTAATGCTCTGATGCCGCGAGCTGAGACATGAGATCTTGCTGCATCTTTGCAAACGTCTCACTTTTTAGTTCTGCGAAAAAAAGTTTGCTTTGATCCAAAAGTTTGCCTAATGTTTAAAAGTCCAAGGACATAGCAGGATTCATTTTGATTGCTTTCATAATTTGTAAAAAAAAATTACAAGTCGCAGGGTTGCTAATTATAGTTACTTTTAAAAAGCGAAATGGCGAATTTTTAACAATTTAATTGGGGTTTTGCGAACTTTTGTATAGTAATTATCAAAACTGTATCAAATCTCAGTATTAACAGCTGTAATCCACATACTCTCTCTGAACAACCAGCCCTATAACCATTTGTAACTGAGCGCTGTATTTTCTATTAATTTGACTTACATCTCAGTGAGAGGCACGTCTGTTTTAAACACTTCTCTGTTGGGGAGATCTGCTTAATACGGCTGCTAGCACATCTCTTTTTAATAGTGAAATTTATTGTTACGGAAAATAGAGGGTTAATGACTAGTTAACCTTGTTTTGAATGGTTGAAAGGAGCTCCTTTTACAATGAAATAACCTTGATTGAACATATCTACAGTACTCCCAATGACAAAAGTCTATTGATTCGGTAATAACCATTCACAGAAACTTTGTGTTCTATAGGCTGCATTCGTACAGAAGTTTTACATTTTTCATTAACTATTCCTTTCATTGTATAATCGAATTACGTGTCCTTGAATGAGTCTCTCTTTAGTCTTATTGAAGATCACAAGACTCGAAACCATGGATCAATAATAACTGCCGGCCCAGGGTACTGGTTTCCATGTGACGCTTCTTTGAAGGGTTATTTCGCTTTATGACAAATTAAATATTAACATTCTGTATTACACAAGTTGGTTTTCAACGTCCATTTGGTTAAATATGCCATTTTTCTTGTGCTACATCGCAGTGACTGTCATTTTCTGTTTTTTTTTTTTAGTCTGAAGAAAAGAATAGTTGTGCCACCCTGACCTTCATGTAAAACACAACATTTTATATTTGGCAGATTTTATTACTATAAAGATGAATGTATTGAATCCCTTAAACATAGAGGGACCTGCAGCATACTGTGAAATGTAGTGGATTTAGGTGTGCATGGCAGCGAAAAGGTTACATTAAACAAACGCCTATGCTACCTGCTCTGTAGGGTACACTTTATTTTATTTGCGTACTATGACTGGGCACTTAAGACTTAGAACCAGAGCAACTGAAGCAATGTGCATTTCTTGCAATTGTCGACTATAGTCTTCTACCTAGTATTTAGGTAGACAAACTTAAAGCGTGCATTCAGTTAAAGGGATCCGTCCAGAATAAGATGGAGCACAGGACGAAGTCTGCAATGCTGGGTTCAAGTTTATACTAGTGTAACCGACCTCCTAAAGGGTTACTAGCAATACTAGTTTAAGCTTGGCCCCACCTTGGTTGTTATGAGGATCCATATGTCACATATGGGTATTTAAGGGGGGACTGGTTTTGGAAGGCCAGGTTCCTGGAGGTTCAGTGGAGCGGAGCCACGGGGAGTGTAGATAAGTTAAATTGGTAAAGAAATAGCGTAGACCAGGTCCCCCTGTTTATTATGTTGTAGATAGGGACAGTACCCTTTAAGTAAGGAATCCTACAGACATAATAGAGTCCAGTACAGTTTAGTAAATGGAATATTGCACACTATAGAGGGCCTCAGGAAAGAAGTCTCCCGGGTACCTGCTGATCATCTCTAATCGCGGATATCAGCAACGTTCCCCATCAGTCTGTGTGGAAGTGGCAGTTCCTAAAAACAGACAGCAGTGTACTGTGTCAAGCAATACGAGACCTGGCAGGATTTGAATGAAAACCATGTGCAACATGTAAAGGTCTGAGCGGTCCCTGTGTTTGGGGACACAAATAAATTACAATTGTTCTACAAAAGTTCCTGGCGCCCATTATTTAACAGCCTTGCTCCCCCATCACCAGTCGCCTGAATGCCAGCACCCCAAGTTAAGGTAAACCATGCAGAGTAGCCATATTTACACACACACCCCCAACACACACACACACACACACACACACACACACACACACACACACACACACACACACACACACACACACACCACTGTAACCTCCCTAGGAATCCAGGCATGGAGGGTTACACTCTGCTTCTTCTAAATCATTTACAAGTACCACCACTACAGATATTTGTGCTGGAAGACACTTTAGGACCCATTCATTTGAAAATGCCTTTTGGTGCTGTAAGTGGTCTTGGGGATATCACCAGTTCGTACATATGGGCCAATACAAGTACCGGTATTTGAAATCAAAATTTTGAAAATATTGATTATACAATTTATTTTCTGCTAAAATCTGCCCACTACGCGGTATAAAATTGTGCGTTTTCCTAGGATAGTAATAACAAGCCTACTCGATGGTGATGCAGAGTGCACATCACTTGAAAGTTGGAAGAGTTGGTTTACATTGTCTGCATCTGTCAAGACTAGTTAGTATCAATGCATTCCCTGTGCTATGTATAATCTGTGCTTAATCTCAAGGACACCTTTGCAGGAGCCTGTTTCAATATTATTACCCAACACTGACACCTAACAGTAGACAAACAATGGTCTGAAGTGGTAGTCAATTATATTTGAAAATAGAAGATTTGATTAAAGATTACTAGCCTCTCCTTTGTCCTGCTTCTCTTCCTTGTATCACTTCCGTTACGGCTCGTTGTATAATTTATTTGTTAAATGCCATCGTAATACTCCATGTAGTACAATGAGGGAAGATGGGTGTAAAACATTGATGCAAAAATAATAGAACAAACAAAGTATTAACAAGTCTACACATACTCACATCAGATCTGGGGGATATCCTTGGTAAAAGAAGATGACAAATTGAAAGGATACTCAACATAAACCACTGGCATTAACCTCTTCACTGCCACGGGAGCCTGCAAGACATTGGTTCAAGACATTGCCTGGATCACGATCATATGACCACTTGGGTTAATGATTACGTGATTGTGACCGGCCACCAGTGACACAAACAGAAGTTCCCTGCACTTCTGATCAAGATTTCCGACTTAGAGAATGAGCAAAAATCAAATGATGTTCCCTGAACATCATAAGATCCACTAGAGCAGTGGATTCCTATCGGGGGGCTTGAAAACCCCTAGGGGTTCATGAGGTGTCTAAGGGGTTAGCCAAAACAAATGAAGGTAAGATCTCAGGCAGTATAGTGGGTGCCTGAGCCCAAATAGGGACTTCCAAAGTCGCTGACCTTAATTCTTTACAAGCACAGGGTTAAGAAATGGTGGGTTGCGACTCTGGAATCTCCCACAGTAATTGACAGATACTGTACACAGAAGTGCAGTTTGGGGCCTTAATAATCATGTTCTCTCCATGAGTTCAGGATCCTCTACTGCCTGGGATCAATCAAACTGTTGTGTTAGTAATAGTTTGATCAGTGGGCAATAAGATGTATTAATTAGGGGTTCACAGAACAAATATTTTCTAGCAGAGACTGCACAATGTAAAATACGTTGGTAACCACAGCTCTAGAGTGCCGTTTTAAGATCCCCTAGAAGGCAGCCTTAGGCCCGGGCCATAGAGGTGTGGGGAGAGCAGAGGCGCGCTAACGCTGAGGCTCGCCTGCTTCAGTCAGCGCGATTGCACGGACTTGCAGGCGAGCCAGCGAGCGCGAAGGGAGCCGGGGGGGAGGTGGTTGGAGGCGGGGCAGTGACGTCGCTGGGCCAATCGCCCGCGACGCACTGACGTCAATGTCACGGCGCCGACGTCACGGCGCCGTGACGTTGACGCTGCTGAAGGCCGAGTGGATGTTTTCAGCCGACAGCGCGCTGAAAAACAGCTTGGCGCTCGACTGAAAACTCCAAAGCCTGAGCACGCCTGCGGACGCTCGCGTGAGCCCCCTCTCAAGGCATCCTCATTGAGGATGCAGGGGCTCAGCGCTGTGTCTCTTATCTTGGCTTTCTCAGATGTGGTTACATTATTAGGGGGTTGGGTTTGTGCAGCTGGGCGATGATATAGCAATGATGGGCACCAGGAACTTTATTCATTCATTCAACAGCAGCTTTATTGATACATCCTTATACCCGATGACTTGGTATAGGCATTGCTATATTCATCTTCATGCTGTCTGAACCTTCTTCCCCATCTGTCCCTATCCTCGGGAGGCTAGAGAAGTACTGAGGCTTTATTCCTTTATTGTTGCCTACAGAAACCCTCTGCCAGGTGGCTTTGGTAGTACTTCATATCTTATGGATCCTTGTAAGGCCCAGTGCTAATCTCTCCCTGCCGGGGTTAACTGTCCCTCCCTCTGGCACTGCATGCCATCTTGTGGTAGCCTGGAACGAGACCAACTATGGACCCTCCGATGGGGCTAGTCCAGCTATGCTTCAGGACTACAACCTGTTGAGTTCCTTCTGGGCATAGGCTACCTCTCCATGAAACCGCAATGGTGAAGGGAGCCATCTCTGTGGGACACTACTAACAAGGGTACTGTCCCTTTCTATAAGGCAATAAAAGCGGAGCCTTACCCTATACTATCATATGAACATATATACTCTATAAACAGTGAGATCCCAGTACCTCAACTCCTCCTGGGATCATACACACACACACACACACACACACACACGATGTCACTGTCTCCAGGCAGAAGTGGCTGGATCGTTGCTTCTGCCGAGTCACCCCAACAACATGTGATGATAAAGGGGCGTTACTTCTATGTGGGCCCACACAGTTAACCCCTTAAGGCCTTGGTAATCCCAAAAGGGGGTTACAGTAGTATGGGGTTGACATCTTACGTGGCATACTGAAGTAGTTGCTTCACTACATGCTGTAGCTTTTATGATGGGGTCGCAAATAGCGCTAAGAGCTTTCACCAATACATTAGCTCAGTTGTTCTAAAGCCGGACAACCAAATAAACTAGCAATAAATGGGCTGAAAAAAAGTGTATTTAAAAAATAAATAAATGTAGGTACAGTATTTGAAAGGTTTTTTTTTAAATTTTAAATAACTGATTGGAAGTGGTTTTAGATCCCTTATCTTTGCTTATTGTTTGTCTATAGTAATTACAGGTTAACTACCCATCTCCCCCTTTCGTTGTACATGTACATATATATATATATATATATATATATATATATATATATATATATATATATATATCTTTATTTTTATACACCCAGAGTGTACTCGACGTTTTACAAAAACAATATAGTACATGTAATTATAATATACTAAGCGCAAAATCCGACAATAGGAAAGGAAAATCCTGCTCCAGCGAGTTTACAATCTAAGTGGTATGATGGGAGAGTTACATAGCCAGCAGGTGAGGAAATAAGTCCAGTAGATGGAAGTGCTTGGCCACAATATTTGGTAGAAGCGACTGTGGGATAATAGTCACGAGTCAAGGCTATTGGGAGGCAAGTTTTCAGGTTTGTCTTGAAGGTGGGGAGAGAAGGTGCTTGGCGTATAGTGAGTGGGAGGGAGATCCACTGGTAATGTGCAGTGAGGGAGGGTTTAGAAGGGTTTAAAATCAAGAGAGAGCTATAGAGGTGAAAAAAGGTGGAAAGAAGACAGCGCGCAGGAGATGAGCAGGGACATAGAAAGGGATCAAAGCTGATATGTAGGAAGGAGCCGATGAGTGGAGAGCCTCAAAAAGGTAAGGAGAACTTTGCAGGTGATCCGAAATTTGATGGGAAGTCAGGAGAGGGATTTAAGGAGGAGATAACCGGATGTTGCTTTGGAAGAAAGTGAAATTATTCTAGCAGTAGAACTTTGCATAGATTGCAAAGGAGAAAGTTGTGAGGCAGGGAGGCCTATTAGCAGTATGTTACAATAATCCACAAGGATAATGGCATGCATTACAGTTTTAGCAGTAGATTGACAGGAAAGGGCAAATCTTGGCAATGTTACAGAAGAACCCAAACAGAAAATAATCGAGCACAAATATCATTTAGAGGTGATAATTGTGAACACACTAGTGTAATATAACTTAATGTAAATTTATACTGTCCCTGAAAATAGTGCTGCTCCCAAGATGGACTCAATCCTAGTTCATAAACGATGGCAGAAACACAGAGGTTCAGGAGCGCAAAGAGATCCAGGTGTATATGGTAAGAATAAAAACAAAAATATAGTGTAATACAATAATATGAATGGGTGAAGAAAATATAATGATGTACCGCTCACTCACATGGTCCATGAGTGATAAAGGCAGTGCGATTATTCAGAGTGACCAACTGGTGTGTGCATCCAAGTATTCTCATTGTGTCGTCCATCAGGGCCAGATTGAGACAATATGGGGACAAATGGAGGGGGATCCCACATAGAAAGATAGAAAAGACACTGATGGTGCAGATTGCTTTATAAATTATTACTTTTATTTATTTTAAAGTACTGTATGTGTAAGAGATGTGTGCAGAGGTATGCAATGGAGACCGTTTTTTAGGTGAAATAAAAATAACGCTTTATTGCTTGTTTCTTTAAACAATACAGCAAACAAAAATATACATTTTACAATAAAACACCTATCCTTGTGTAAGGGCTAACTTACTTCCCCAGTCCCTCTTTGCAAGGTTGAGGGGGAAAAGTACCTTCCCCACTTATACCCCCAAAGTCTCAGCGGTACCTTAACACAGGTGGCAGAGAGTCTGGTCCCCTTTTGTCTTGCTCTCAGAATACAGCCCTCCTTTTCCTTATGCCAGATCCCTAGTGAGTTAAGGAATCTCCCTTGTTTCTCAGATCATGCTTTTTCTAAAAGTCCTAATCAGCCAGGTGGAGTCTGGTTGATTGCCTGTGTGCAATTAACCAGCACACTGCTGGATTTAGAGGCAGTATCTCTCCAACAGTGATAAGTCCCTGTTACAGTATGAAATTACACTCACAAACAAAATGCAAAAAGCAGTCGTTGAGACCACCCAGGGTCAGAATCTGGAAGAAATGCAACACGCCTTCTCCCACTGGTGTTCCAGCTGCGACTGTCGTTCACTGGGAAAGTTGGCGATGACCAGGGACCAAATCTCATCTGGGAATGCCTCCAGAATAGCCACCAGCAAATGGTTAGTTCTCAAAACATCTGTATCGCTCCACCCAAAACATTTCACTCAATAGAGCTTCCTCGAGGGTTAAAAGGAGCTCAGTTTTAGACATTAAGTTAAAGGTGATGGAGCACCATCCATGATGCTATAGCCAGGAGGCAATCCGAGAGGGTCGGAGTGGATAGATATATCTGCGTATCATCTGCATAGAGATGATACCAAAGGCCAAAAGGAGTTGAGGTCACAAAGTGATAGTGTGTAGAGGGAAAAAGAGAGGTCCCAGAACAGAGCCCTGAGGTACACCAACAGACAGATCAACAATCACGAAGCCATGTTGGCAACAGACAGAAAATGTACGAGGTGAGAGGCAAGAGAGAACCAGGATAGGGCTTTGTTGTGGATACCAAGAGAGGTTAGAATATGCAGGAGAAGGGAATGATTTACAGCAGCGTTTCCCAAATGGTGGGTCGCGACCCGGCACCGGGCCACGGCACCAAATTTGCCGGGTCGCAGCGAGGCTGGCCGCGCGGTGTTTCCCGCCCCCCTTGCTCAATTTTAAAAAAATGGCGGCGATTCCCCCCACGGTCCCGCGCGCTTGCGCAGGGCCCGCTCCCTTCCTCCCCCCTGCTCCCAACGTGGGACGGAGGAGGAAGTACCAGCTCCTCTGCGGCCCGCACGTTACGTGGGACGGAGGGGGAAGTACAATCTCCTTATGCGGCCCGCTTCCCCCCGCGGCCAGCTTCCCGAGCTCACCTCCCGTGGCACCCCCTCCCGAGCCCACCTCCCGTCCCGGGCAGCAGGGGATATCGGGGGCAGCAGGGGAAAACGTCCGGCGGCAAGGTAAGTCACCCCACCCAGTCACTGCCTCCCACCCAAGTGCCCCTGGCCCCCTCCCTCCACCCAAGTGCCCCTGGCCCCCTCCCTCCCACCACCCAAGTGCCCCTGGCCCCCTCCCATCCAAGTGCCCCTGGCCCCCCCCTTCCTAACCCCCACGTGCCCCTGGCCCCCTCCCTAGTGCCCTTGGCCCGCCCCCTCCCTAGTGCCCTTGGCCCCCTCCCACCCAAGTGCCCCTGGCCCCCTCCCTCCCACCCACCCACCCACCCAAGTGCCCCTGGCCCCCTCTCCAGTCACTCACATCCGTCGTTGCCTGTAATTCACTGTTTGTGTCTGTGTGCGTATAGGGGAGAGCGAGTGTGTGTGTGTGTGTGTATCTGTATCAGTGTGTATCAGTGTGTGTGTGTGTGTGTGTAGCAGTGTCTCTGTGTGGCTGCGTGTGTGTCAGTGGCTGCGTGTGTGTGTCAGTGGCTGCGTGTGTGTGTATCAGAGGCTGTGTGTATGTATCAGTGTGTGTGTCAGTGGCTGTGTGTGTGTATCAGTGTCTGTGTGTGTGTATCAGTGGCTGTGTGTGTGTCTGTGCAGGCCCTATAGGCGATAAAATTTTTAGTGGGTCACGAAGGAGAAGTTCAAAAATAACAGGGTCACGGAAAAAAAAGTTTGGGAAACCCTCATTTACAGTATCAAAAGCAGAGAGATAGAGTAGAATTAGTAGGGAAAAGTGACCTTGGGATTTAGCTTCATGTAGATCATTGGCTACTTTAGTAAGTCCAGTCTCTGTCGAGTGAGCTGTAAGAAAGCCAGATTGTAAAGGGTCAATGAAGGCTTGGGAATTAAGAAAGTTGATCAAGTTGACGCAAACAGCAGGAGGGATACAGGGCGGTGGTTTGTAAGGCACATAGGGCCTAGGTTGTTTTTGAGAATAGGTGTGACACCACATCCTTAAAGGAGGAGAGGAAAGTGCCAGAGGTTAGGGAGGAGTTGAAGATGAGGGTGAGAGTGGGGACCAAGTCAGAAGTAAGAGATCTGATAAGGTGTGAGAGAATAGGATCAAGAGAGAATAGGATCAAGAGGGAATGTGAAAGAGGGAGAAGAGAAAATCAGCTTAGAAACTTCCAACTCTGTAACCGGATGGAACGGAAATGTTCCTGAAAAGTGGGCTTTGAATAGGGATCGTGGAGAAATGCATAACTCTTATTACGCAAAAGTGTCCACAATAAAGCAAAAGTATTAGAGGTTTATGTGTGCTATTTTATGAGGATCTATTTGAAGTAATGCAAGAACTGCATTAATTTCAGCTCCGGGATCCCCTGCTCCCTGTGATACCTCTAAAGGGGCTTGAGGTCTCTCACATCTGTTTAAGGGCCCATTTACATATATGTGTAACACCCCTATTCCCACCTGTCTGCAGAAGATAGGGCATACACCCTATCAGTCTCTCTCTCTCTCTTAGGCCTTGCCCCCGCTGCCTGCTACAGCGTCCGCTGTGGCGGACGCTGCGCTCACGAGAGCCCTCCCCGCAATGGCGCCGGGCCCGCTGCGAGGGGGGGCCGCAGCGCTCGCGCGAGAGCTACTCCTGCTCTCAATAGTATTGAGAGCAGGAACTCGCGTCGAGCGGCTAGGCACGCCCCCCGGCGGTTCAGCCAATGAGGGCGAACCTGCCGGGTGACGTCATGGCCGCGCCCCCGTCACTCCTCCGCCACGCCCCCCTCCCCCGGTCTCTGCTCCTGCAGTGAGCTGCAGACCGGGGAATCGCCGGAACGCGCAGCCAAAAGCGCGGGCGCGCATTAGAGCGCCGTGACCGGGGCCTTAGCCTAACACTGCAAACAGGATTTCTACTTGCTTCAGTGTACTGTAGTGTAGCTCAGCCAGTTTTACCTTTATCTCAGGGCTTCTCCAGTGTATCCACGCCAAGGCTGTAGTGAGGAGTAGAATAAGTAGAAAGGGGCACCAGGAACTTTTAAAACAGGATGCTTGCTTTTATTGTCAGCAGGACCAGCATACCACACAGCGTAGCCAGGACAGGTTTTCAGCATGTATCTCTTGCAGAAGTTCCCCCTCTGCCTGCAGTTCCTCCCAGGACCCACCCAGACCCTGGCTAAGGATGAAGCAGGTTCAGCCCCAGATCCCTACAAAGATCTGGACTACAGCCCTGCTCCCTGCAGCATGGGAACCTCTGTCTGCACAGGGCACCTAGCACAGTCTGCCCCAGCTCACTCTCACTCTCTAGGGTGGGTCCTCACCTCTTATACCCAGGGGATGTCAACCTTTCCCCTTTTCTGTCTCTGGGCAAAACATGCTGTAGCAATCTGTCCCCCCAAACCGGTCACATGGCCTACTAGAACTTTCCTAGCTCTGAGTCATGCATCATGTGCCTGGGATCTGCAACATTGTATCTGATCTCTGTGCCAGCTCACATGCAGGACCATGTCTAACCCCTACACTGCCAGAGGGCAACCCTAGCCTGCATGCTAAAAGGGTTTTTAGCAGGGGGCTACATATGTATTTCGGGAAGCAGGGAAACACTGTAGCTGCTATTAACATGGTTCAGCTAAAGAGATCCCCTGCTTCCCACCTACGGTAGTAAAACATTGTTTAAAAAACACTTTAAGCGAAGCTGCACCCCACATCACTACACATATTGGTGTATATGGACTGAATATTTATATAATTTTATTGGATACTAGCCCATGAGCAGAGTCCCAATAGCTTCTGCGTGTGAAATATGATTCAGAAAGGTTTAAAAACAAACACGTACACTTGTTTGTATTGCCTCAGAGAGGAAATAGAGGCCATTTAATGTATCACTTGTGTATTTTAGCCTCTCTAAGCAGCTGCACATCTGGTGACCAAGCGGCTTCTAATGCTTTTCTCCATAAAGGCTGGGTCTGCGAGGGAAATAAAGGACCCTCATTCCTGAGGTTACTTTGATCCCAAGTGAAAGACAACTAAAATTAACTTAATGCATCACAGCTTTTGGCAGAAACTTTGAAAAGCATGACCCCCAAGGTTACGTTTTTCCAACCAAGCAAAAACAGAACAATAACAACAGAAATATATATATCCAGAAGCGCAGGATTACCAATGGTATTTCTCCGTGTTGACTACTAATACTCCTAAGTCAATTTTCTTCAGCAGAAAACCAGGCCATCAGGAAATGTGCACACAAATGCAATTATGGTGAGCTTGAATGGCTGAGTGCTAATGTTTCTGCCACTGTCATGAGACTAGGAAAGTAGCATTAAGAAAGAATGACATGTGCTTATTGATCCTTTTGCTGCCATTTTAATCTGTGAGAACAAAAATGGAATAGTATTACCAAAAAACAAGAAAACAGTATTATGTATATATTTTCACACTGGAAGTCACCCGGATCACACAAGGAGCAATTAAGGATCATGCTTTAACCTTGTGTGTCCTTGTGATGTACCTGGTACTTCATTGGCACATCATTTGATAGGACTGCTCAGGCTGACAGCTTCAGCAGAGGGGCAAGTCTGACCTCCAAATGCAAGTGAAGCCCCTCCACTTAAGATTTTTCAGTGTACCATGTGAGTAAAAAGAAAAAGTGGGGGAAAAAAGGCATTTTTTTTTTTAAATGAAACACGAGAAAAATAAATAAATAAAAAATAAAAAGATTGATCAGTACTCAGGATGGCACACAGGCCCATATTTAATAAACAGTACTGTGTCAGAAGATAACTTTTGATGCCAACTGGCAGTGCCTAGTAATTATGGCCCAGAATGTTGTCTGGAGAATGCTAAAAATGCCGTGTCTACGTTGGCCCTTGGAGCAGCTCTATGGCTAAAAATACTTAAATTCTCTTCTTTTTTTTTTTTAATTAGAAGAATGGCACCTGTAGCAAAATATTTTACACGAGAGCTGAAACTGTAAATTAACCATGGTTGTCAGTGAAAGTAACATAGTACTAAGAAATCCATAACATTTCGCAGAAACAGATAACGAGGATGATTTAGTACATTTTTTGGACAGCATTTCATGTTACTGCGCTTCCTTTTCTCGCTTGACCTTTAGACCGTCAACAAGTTGTAGTGTCAACAAAGAAGAGGCATTCAGCAAAAAAGTCTGTTGTACATCATCGCTGACTTTTTGGCTGACCCAATTATAGGACGAGTTGTTTATGCTTTAATTTTAATCATGGATATATGGAAGACACCTAAATTGCTGAAGGAATTGGAATCGTAAATTTATTTTAGCATCAATGGTCCCATTTTTCAATGCAGTCCTACTGTTAAAAGTCAGTTCTATTCCAATAAAAAAATCCTTTATTTAATCCATAAATAAACCCCAAATTCTAGCTGATACCTATCGAAGGAAAACATCTCTGTATTGAAATTGCAATAACAATTAAATCATTCACATACTCACTGTATGCGAGCGGAGAAGCATTGAGACAACCTCTCCCAAAGGTGTGCGAGCGAGAAAAGTTTATGGGGGGCTTGATTACAGCGCACTTTCCCTGCAACAATTCAACCGCTTGCCGGCGGAGAGAGCGGGGTCGTGCCTTGACAATGTGACGTCACATGATGCTGCATCATAGGAGGAGGCCCAGTATGAGACAAATCGCCCGGGTTGACATTTGTCTGCAATTCGCTACTGGGTGTATCCCTATATACCTTAATTTTAGCAGCGAAAAAGTCCAGTTTCCGATATACTTACCTAAACCGGTGAAGGTATCGGAACCGGATGTTTACTGGAGCAAAATAATTATGCAGCTGTCCTGTATACTGTGACCAGTAGAAGCCAAGTCACATTGGAATTCCATCTCCTCAGAATAGAGCTTCCTCTTAAAACTTTGTTTTCATTTCTGCTCTCCGTATTTGGGAACACTGCTGCCTCTGTATCCATGCCAGTCAATTAACGAACAGCGAGACCAGTGAATATAAACACATACATTCATACTGCATGCAGAGCTAAGAATGCAGCACTAGTAAAACTTGTTTTTCCAAGTAGTGCTCCAAGGTAGGCTTCTTAGGACTGAGGGGGGAAAAAAAGATTGCTGATAGCTCAGACCATGCATGAATGCTGTATGTGTGTGTGAATTTCATCCTTTGTTCAATGAAAAGCAACATGCTGGAAGAACTCACCTGGCAATCTTGTGAATAAAAAGAATAGGTAGGAGTGAATATTTGTATTTCATTCTCTTGTAGTTTGAGTAATCGTAATCATTTTTTTGCTATATATTTTTGTGTCGTGATCTAGCGACTAGAAAAACCCTACAATACTTCTCGACGACTACCACATCTTTGTTTATTTTTAACCTATTTCCCCCCCAAAAAAATATACTGTATACAGTATTTGATCACGTTCTCATGTGAATTCTTCCAACTACTTTTCTCTAGTTGGGTTGGTTACTAAGGGGACTTCACAAAATTCGCACACTAGAACTGTTCCACTTGGTAGTTTTAAAAATATATATTTTGTCTGCTATGTAATTGGAGGTTTTAAAATGATTTAATAACCTTTAAAAAGAGTACATTTCACTTCCATGGGTCCTTGTGATGTACCTGGTACACAGTAAAGTGTGTTTCGACGCACTGGACCAAGCTGCACCACATGTACAAGCTTCTTGAAGTTTCCTACATCTGGTGGAGTCTGCTAAACAAGGGGGGGGGGGGGGTTACGCCACCTCTGACCTTCTGCATTTTCCATGCAGAAATTGGAAGAGAATTAGTGATGCACCAAGATGTACAATTTGATATTTATCTCATTATAAACACAATTTTACATGCATTGCTATTAATGTACTGTATACTGATCAGACTTATCGATTTAAATAGATTACCTTTCCTTTTTGTTACATGGATGGAAAGCAGGGGCTTACAAGTTCCGAACCCCGTTATTTTTTAGCTCTGGTGACCCCGTTGACTTCTGAGGCACTTACCAGGAAAGGTATTGCTGGTGCTTCCTTTTATTAAAATTCCCTGCATCATGGGGAAGAATAGGAAGACATACCATCAATTCCTATTGGCCCACGTGATGCAGTAGATTTTAACTGCCATTTTGTTTCTCTTGGAGGGTACGTAGTGGTGCCACCTTCAGCAGCAAGTATCTTTGAAAGCAAGGGGTTACCAAACTCGTAAATAAGATCTTTAAGCTCTGGGGACCCGAAGGTTACATCCATGTAAATAAAATTGGGGGGGGGGGAGGGGTTAAAAAACAAAGAATAACACATCACATTTTAGTTTCAATATAGTGAAAAATTCTCTTTGGAGGAGATCTATAAAAAGCAGTTGCTCTTCCAATACTAAGAAGCCTATATTATTTTACTATACATGAGGCCACCAACAGGCCAGGTATTAGAAATATCCAGGCTTCAGCAAAGGCAGCTTAATCATTTTGACTGAGCCACCTGTGCCCAAGCAGGGATATCATTAAAACCTGACCTGTTGGTGGCCCAAAATACAGAAATGCCCAATTCTACACCCAATGTGACAAAATACACAGTGCAATACTTCAATGCTAGTATTCTCATAAGGGTCATTTAGTTAAACCCTTTGGCCAAAGCGTTATAAGCCTGCAGGCACATCACGTCATAACCAGTAAACAGGTCCTAACACTAATGGTGCAAGGAAAGTAAGCGCAAACTTTAATATTATATTAATAAATAAACAAAAAACAAATAAATATCACCAAGAGGAGATGCAGCTGGTGTGAGAGATTTCTCAATCTCTCAAAGTAACATCTGGGGGAGGACACACAGCGCAAAAACTTCCTCTCCAGGGTGGGAAAAATCACATGGAATCATAAACCGATGTAGGCAGCATATGTGGGGAAAAAAGAAGAAAAAATATAGTGCAACACAGTTTTAATTAATATAAAATACCAGAGCAAGGAGCTCCAATACACTCACATGCTCCAGAACAATTAAGGGACCCACCCAATCTCAGATTGACCCCTGTGGTCTAACCGGTCTCCATTACATGCATGTATGTTGTGGTGCACCTGCTGGCGTACAGGACTCCTGAGTCTCCCCCTGGGTTGGTATGGGGATATCAGCATGACAGGCATCTGAGGTAGTGTGCTTAGAGTCCTACCTATATCCAGTGCAGTGCCTCATCAGGATCTCTGCGTCCGTAGGAAGATGTAACTGATGAGGACCTCCTCTGTGGTGCCTCCTCCTGTGCAAGAACTTCACTCCCACACAGCAAGGGTTTTGTGAACTTGGGCATCTTTATTCTCAGCATAGGCAGACTGCCCCTCGCAGCGATCGTACTCAGCCACTCATTGTAGTACAGTTCCTCCCTTCAGAAGGTTCTTCCCTCCTAATGGAGTTGGGTCACCTCTCCCCTCAGGGAGATCACCACCTGTGTCAGGTCCCTGATCACAGTGCAGATACTAATGATTAGGTCTGACAGCCTTAACTGCTGCAGACCTCCAGAACTGGACCATCACAGATCCCTTGATTAACACACACTTGAACTCCAAGTTGATAACTAACTTTAGACAGTGCTATGTCTTATATAACTTAGGGAATAGCCACACCTCTTGTGTCACTAACAGTGGACACAGAGTATGTTACCACTCCCCTGGTGGACATATGACACCTCACCAGGGTGTGAGGGCAAACCTCCATGATTGATGCTGGCAATCCTGCATACTTACCAGGTTTACTGCCAGCATGAGAGAGAACTGTATACCATTTTTATACATGGCTACATGTCCTACACAGGAACACGAAAAAAACCTGCTACTGGCCCTTAGGCACTGGGAGTTGATAACAACTGCACTATTCTAGATAACAGTTCATTAATGGAAAGAAGCATGGTAAGAATCAGATGTGGTGGGAAAGAATGCAAGGATGAAAAACTTGCAGTGACGGAATCTTAGAGGATAGAATATACAGCTGGTACAATGTGCAATCGGAGAGATGAGATGAATGCAGAGAGAGAGGGCATGGAGGATAGTAGAGATTATAAAGTGCACAGTATTCGATGCTGGAATAAAGGTAATAAATCAGTGCTTGAAGGGGGGGAATTCCTGTTCAAATGTCACTGCTCATTCCTTGTGACTATAAGGCCCTTATTCTATACAGTGCGATAGCAGGGAGAGCCCCATTGAAGTAAAGTGGACTTTCCATGCGTCCGGATCTGCGCTTTCGCACTTAACTAAGGACTTATTTTGCTTTAGCTTCATGTTCCACAGGCACTGAAATACAATTGCACACTTTTTGGATACTAATTGAGCCTAGGCAGGATACAATTTTTGTATGAATTAATCGAAGGGAGCATAGCTTTCTTCACACTTTTTCTGGAAATTTCATAGTTTCAAAATATTATGCCAACTCATTCTAAATTTCGTCACAAAATAGGTGGAAGCTCCAGTGTGGACCAACATTTTTCATACATTATCCAACTCTTCGGTCAATTGCTTTTGCCTCTAATCTTTGATTCAAATTATTTTTAGAGATTGTTTATAATCAGATAGTCTTGAATGGTATTCATCAGAATGATTTTCTGTGAATAAATTAGACATCCTAAACACATAAGAAACCATATTTACTTTGCAGTCCTATTCCGTAAGACACCTTTTAGCACCAGAAGACACCTTCTGACCCATGCACTTTATTGGGCTGAGTGGTGTGTTACAACTTATGGCATAGCACCACTTTGTGATTTTGGATCTAAATCCTGATCAAATGCAAGTGCAGTGCACGTCATTATGGTCACATTTTACTTATCTACAGCATCAGATTTCCCATTAGACCCGAGCCGAAGGCGGCAAAATTTTGGGGCAGCAAAGAATTTCCACCCCCATATAATTTTGCTGCGCAGTCTGGCCTATCGGACCTAATGGGAAGGTACTTGCCTGTTTCTACCGCCTCCTTTTTGCCGCCCTCTGGCTGCGGACGCCCCCACTGCGACGTCGCATGGCGTCTCGTTGCCATGGCGTCGCGTTTCCATGGCAACGTGCCACCGTACGTCACAGCGTCATTTGACGCCGGGATTCCAAAAGGAGCAGGAGGGTGGCACCAAGAAGGCAGCCGACACAGGCAAGTGCCTAGGGACGGCAAATTTGAAAATCCGCCGCTGCTTATCTACTATAGATTTTGGAAAGTATTTATCTGTTTTCTATGCATTTGAACACCTCTTAAGATACCATAACCAAGTTTTGCATGATGGGTCGCAAGATCAAGAAGCAGGTTTTTGTCTATCTTTGGACACAATTCAGAAACGAGATCAGCAATGACATAACGGATACCACCACAAATGACATGACCCTCACACAACCCTCAAGCCACCACTTCATCGTGGTCATTCTGAAAATCCAAATTTGCAACATTAGCAAAAATACAGGAGCAGCCAAAGTTCTTCGAGAGTGCGAGATCATTGTTTGGGATGGGAGTACAGTGTCCCACAAATACGCATTAGAGGCTCTCCATCTAACACTTAAGGACCTCAGAGGCAATGAAACCATTATGGGTGGAGTATTTTTTTTAGCAGGGGATTTTTAAAATAAAAAATGAATGAATGAAATTAAAATGAATTATCCATTTAAAAATCTCAGTATTTTTTTTTTGTTTTTTTTAGCAATGCCGAGTACTTTCAGCTAGTGACTAATAATGGGTAGATTTCAGGCGCTGCATCTGGTCTACCTCTGCAAGACGTGGCTAAGCAGCAGGTGGGAGGTCAGTGTTCAAAATATAACACGCAGCTGAGAATGTAGGCACGCTGTTCTATCCTCTCACTGCCAAAGAGGACTTGAGTGGTTTAAAGTTGGATAAGATAAAAAACAGAAGATTGTTTGATTTTGGTTAAGTCATTCTATGTACCAGTGGACACAGCAAGAAGGAAATAAAAACATTTTTTTTACATCCTACTAATTTACCATGCAATAAAAGTATATATATTTTTTATTTCTAGTATTATATAGTGCCGACAAGAGATACAAGAGTGAAAAGTCACTGTGTAAAAAAATATAATAAAAAAAACAGAGCTTTCCAGCCAATAGACCCTTGACTAGTACAATGTATTTATCATGGCCAAAGTACATGGAGATTAAGTGACCTGCTAAAAAGTCACAAGGACTTAGAAACGATTCTTGAAACAAGTTTACGTCAAGTTGTGTTGTTAACAGGCCACTACCACCTCCAGTGTATCATTAGGCACTTTTCCTTTCCCACTTCTGCTTTTGTTTACCAGGCGTAGGACTTCTTGGACAACCCAAAAAAACCACCCTCTTGATAATGACACAGGGATGCTGCTGAATTGGATACTGATGTTGGAATTGCACCCAATGTAATTTAACTCACCAGTGAACCTGTCAAACGCTGCATCTGCAGACTAAACAACAATTGCTACAGTGATTACCAGACCACTAAGTACTGATGTCTTCCTTTTCATCATTAATAGCAGTCACAAGATGATAGAGAGCTATATGATTAAAAGTTCTTCAATATATATATTATATTTACTGGTGTATTGAGCTTTCCTTTATGGTCTATCTCACCCTCAGCCCCAGGAGTACCTAGCATGATTGAATTGCCAATATATTAAAAAAAAGGCCCAACAGCCAGTAGGAATCATCTGTGCTTGCAGATGCACCCTGGGCCACCGACAGGGGGGACAGAAGGTACAAGTGTCCCGGGCCCGGTGACTGTGGGGGGCCCAGCAGCCGGCGCTGCAAATTGGCCCCGACCTCTGGCCAGGCCCGGCTACCGGCTCTCCATCAGCTGCCTGCAGGCCTCTTCCTCACTCTGTGTCCCACGCCGAGCTTCCTACCTCTGACATCAGCGCGCCGGAAGTAAGCTGGGTTCAGCTTCCAGTGCGCACTGACTTTGGATGCTTGGCGTGGGACAGTGAGGAGGCCTGCAGCTGATGGAGAGCCGGGGCCCAGCTGCGACCGGACAGCCAGGCCTGGCCGGAGATCGGGGTCAACTTGCAGCGCCAGCCGCCGGACCCCCGCAGCCACAGGCCCCGGCCTGACCATCCCCAAGGTAATGTCAGTTTGTTGTATAAGGGAATAAACCCAAAATATCCGGTGCTCGCAATATCCACAACAGGACTGGTATTAATGGTGAGTAAAGAGTCTCTGGTACATGTATAACAAAAAGTGAACAGCTACTGGGCAGGCTTGAAGATCCTGTGTGAGGGAGAACTACAGCCAGGCTCTGGCAGATAACGGTATATAGTACAACCTGGGTGGGGGGCTAGTGCACAGGGGAAATCCGAGACAAGAAAAGAGGCAACCAAAGGGCCACCCCTCTCGTGTGCTCACACTGGAAAAGCCTGCTGCCCTTACCCGACCCGGTCTCTTCAATGCCTGTGCCTGGCTGGTCTCGTCTCCTCGGGTGTCGCGCTGGCATGTGACGTCATCCCCGAGGGCCGGCAGCTATGCTGCGGATGGTGGTAGAGAGCGCCCTGGTTCTCAGCGATCCTGGATCTCTTCGAGCGGGCGTAGTGAATAATTTCTATGTGCTCATCAGGAGGGGAATCATGAAGGTCAGCTCCCAGCTCTGCTTCGTAGCTTGCGTGCTCCACACCGGTAGTTGCAGTAACGTGAATTGTAGTTGGTGGGTGGTCACAGCAACAGGAACTCAGCCGGATACATGAATGAATAAAAATAGCTTTATTGCACTATAATGCTGCGCATCACAAAACGGAGAACACCTCTGACGCGTTTCGTTCCGTGAAGGAACTTTATCAAAGAGTAACTCTTTGATAAAGTTCCTTCACGGAACGAAACGCGTCAGAGGTGTTCTCCGTTTTGTGATGCGCAGCATTATAGTGCAATAAAGCTATTTTTATTCATTCATGTATCCGGCTGAGTTCCTGTTGCTGTGACCACCCACCAACTACAATTCACATCCCCAAGGTAAGACTACTTTTTTTTTTTTAGCATGTATTGGGGGGTTGGGGAGGGTCTTTTTATATGTATTGGGTAGGTGGCGGTGTCTATGTATATGTATATGTATTGGGGGGGGTTCTTTTTATATGTTTTGGGGGGGTCTTTTTTACGTTTATTTGGGGGTGGGGAGGTCTTTTTATATGTATCGTGTAGGTGGCGGGTCTTTATGTATTGGGGTTGGGGGGGTCTTTTTATGTGTATTAGGTGGGGGTCTTTATGTATTGGGTTGGGGGATCTTTTTATATGTATTGGGGGAGTGGGGGTCTTTTTAAGATGTATTGGGGGTTTGGTATGTATTTTTATAGGGGGGATTGAGTGAGAGTGGGGTAATTGACAGAAGGTGGGGGCGAGTGAGGAGAGAGGGGGGAGGGAGTGAGGAAAAGAGGGAGTAAGAGAGAGACGCAGGGGACATAAATACATGCGAGGTAGGAGGGAGATTGAGTGAGGAAGAGGGAGTGAGACCAAGAGGAGAAAAAGACATGGGAAGAGTGGGGGAAATAGAAGGGGCTCGTGAGGTGTAAAATGGGGGGGGGGGGAGCTCGCAATACCACCGACAGGGTGGGTGGGGGGGGGGGCGGATGTTACTCTAGTCCTGAGCCCCAGGAAGTCAGTCCGCCCTGGATGCGCCCGCAATGTATTGCTATCATTTTGCAGCATACCCCATCGGGCAGCAGGGACCAGGGCGTTTTGATACAGTAAGTCTGAGGAAACACAAGAGTTTGCTTGGCAGTCGCAGCACAGAACAGCATTAGGCCACGATTATAGTGGGCGCTCGTGGACACGGCACGAACAGACCTCTTCTCTATGAGGCCACCGAAAGTGCGCAAGCGCTTCAGAGCGACCGCGTGACCGATTTTAAAAAAAAATGATTTTTTTTCGCGCGACGGCCGCGTCACGCAAGCTGTTCAGCCAATGAGGGCGAAGCAGCCTGGTGATGTGCACCCACCGCTCGGGCGACAGGCACGTACGACGCAATGCGATCCTACTATAATCGCATCCTTAGGAAGCTCAACGGGGTAAAAATTGTAAACTCAATGTCAGCCCCAGTGTCCTTCCAAATTCAGTTACACATCAACATCAACCTCTGAGGTTTCAACGTCCTTTCTAATGTTATTGTATTGCATATGTTTTCTCTTTTTTCTCTATTTAGTGCCAGCCAGTGCACTTTGTTAAGTGGTGTACAACATAAGCCGGGGGGCGGGGGGTGCTAGATTTTCAAGAGGGGGGGGGGCGCGGTGTTACAAAGGCCCCTGCGCTTCCCCGAAGGCATTTAAAATAAATGCCGGGGGATCGCGTGAAGCCTCTGTAACTAGTTTACTTTTTTTATTAGGGTTTTTTTGTTTTTGTTTTGTTTTTTAACATAGGATGGAAGCAGGGGGTGTTCAGAGCTAAACCCCATTAATTTCAGCTCTGGGGACCCCCTGCTTCCTGAGATACGTACCTCCGTACAGGGTGCCGGTATCTCGGCAAAGTTTAAAGCTCCCGCATCACATGGGAGATAGGAAGCCGCACCTGATGAGATCACAACTTCCTATTGACCCACAGGGCGCGGAAGCTTTGAAACGTCGCCATTACGTGAACACTGCTAGCCAAGCGGCTAATGGCACCCCCTATGGAGGTAAGTATCTCCGGAAGCAGTGGGTCCCCCAAGCTGAAATGAATGGGGCTCAGCTCCAAAGACTTCCTGCTTCAAACCTAATGCTTCCCCCCCGCTTCCTCTGGGAGGTCTTGCCCTGGCTACAGGTCTGTGTGGGGCTTTGTACCTGTTTGGCTCCAGGACAGATGAGTTTCCGCGATGTTGTGGGGAACAGGACAGGCTTTTGATGATCCTCCGACTCTCAGTTTGGTGTAATTAGCGCCTCCAGTCACAGTAGGCTGCAGGGATTCTGAATGTAATTTAATTGTAAGTCCCCACCATGACAGATACCTTTCATACTCCCACCTAATTGACTGTTACTCAGGCAGGAGTATATAAAGAGGGATCTTTATTCAGGCAGCCACTGTGGATGATATTACAGCATATGCCTTGTAGTGTAGTATGGATCTCAGATTAGGGTGACCAGTTGTCCCGGTTTAGCCAGCATGGGGGAGAGAGGCAGCATGAGAGGGGGAGAGAGAGGCAGCATGGGGGGGGGGTGGGGGAGAGGCAGCATGGGGGGGGGAGAGAGCCAGCATGGGGGGGGGGGGGGGAGAGAGGCAGTATGGGGAAGAGAGACGCACACACAGAGAGAGAATGGGGAAGAGAGACACACACAGAATGGGGGAGAGAGAGACACAGATAATGGGGGAGAGAGATGTGCACACACAGATGGTGGGAGAGACAGAGAATGGGGAAGAGCGAGACAAAGAGAATGGAGAGAGAGAGACACAGAGAATGGAGAGAGAGAGAGAGAGAGAGAGAGAGAGACAGAGAATGGAGAGAGAGAGACAGAGAATGGAGAGAGAGAGACAGAGACAGAGACAGAGAGAGACAGAATGGAGAGAGAGACAGAGACACAGAGAATGGAGAGAGAGAGACAGAGACACAGAGAATGGAGAGAGAGAGACAGAGACACAGAGAATGGAGAGAGAGAGAGAGAGAGAGAGAGAGAGAGACGGAGAGACGGAGAGACGGAGAGACGGAGAGACGGAGAGACGGAGAGACGGAGAGAGACACACAGAATGGGGGAGAGAGAGAATGAGGAGAGAAACAGAATGGGAAGGGTGGAACGAGAATGGAGTGATGGGGGGGAACGACAATGGAGGAATGGGTGTGTGTAAGGCTGCGTCCCCGCTAGCGCTGAGCGGGCAGCGGTTACTTACATATATAGCTATATGTAAGTCCCCGCTCATGCTGTGCTCGGCGCTTAACAAAAAAACTATAAATAACCCACGCGCTCAACTACCCGCAATGCCCCCCCACCCCCCACGCGCGCGTACATGCAGGACACCCGGCGCTCATGCTTGGAGCGCTCTCCAAGCATGAGCGCCCTCAGGGCCAGCGGGGACTCAGCCTAAGAAAGGGACTCAGAGAGCGGCGGAGAGACATAAAGCGCAGTTGGTGATGTCATGTGTTTTATAAAAATTTTTTTTTATGTGTCCCGGATTTTACTTTTGTAAATCTGGTCACCCTATCTCAGATTCCTGGAGGGTACCGGCCTTCTGATAATGGTGAGGCCCAGAGCTCTATTAGATCTTGGGTTGCAAACAGCCCCAGGAGGGACTGCAGGAGGGCCAGAGCTGAACTCCTCTCTCTTCCCCGGCTGGGAAGGACTCTCTGTCAGACCCAGTTTCACCCCCTCTCCAGCCACTCAGGGAGGCTGCGTGAGAGGGGGTAAACCCCACAGGGTAGCCTGTCACTGTCAGTAGCTATTAGAACTTATGTGACAGGAAGGCAGAAAGATAGTCTGGATCAGCCATGGCTATAGAGGCTTTTTTTGTTCTACGTTTGTGAGATGTGGTTTCCTCTGGAGCAGTACTACCATCAATGGGGATTTTCTTTTGAAAATGGGCAGGCTGGCTGCTGCGGAGTATATAGAATTTACACCTTAGGCCAAGGGGGCGCAAACTTTTTTCCCTGCACCCCCCTTGCCGGCGGTCACCTCACCACCGCGCCCCCCCTCACCCCGACTTATCTCGGCTCCAGCGTCATAGCAACGTGATGTCATTTGATGCCGCGTTGCCATGGCGACGTGTGTGGAGCCAAGGTAAGTAAAGGTTTACAGAGGCACTGCAGATTCCCCGGCACTTAATTTAAGTGCCTTTGGGAAGCGTGCGGGGCCTCTGTAAACCGCACGACCTCCACGCAGGCAGTCTCTAGCCCCCCCTGGGGGTCGCGCCCCCCAGTTTGCGCACCGCTGCCTTAGGCTGTCCTTCTCTGGGAAGGCCTTTTTGTAATGTTTAGAAACTAGAAGAGCGGTGGCTATTTTTTGTTTCACATGTTGGTGCATATACGTTTACTTAAAACGGGAGTGTAAGGAAGATCTGTTGTTACTTAAAATGTTAAACATTTCATTGTGCCTTTTGGAATTCCAGCTACTTAAATGCTAAATTGGCTCTTTGAATTACAATGGGGGTCGCAGACTCAAGTAATAGCTAAAGTGGCAAAGGTGCCCGATATTCAGTGCCCTGCTGAAGTACGTCTCTAAATGACAAAAGGTGGAGTACCTCTAGAATGGAATGGAAACATTGTGAAACAGCATGCTCAGTACACTGAAGGTTGCTTGCAATAAATCACTATTATTGCATCTGTACATGCGAGGAGGTTTTTGTCTGGAAAACTATACAGCACATGAGTTCCAGCGCTTGTGAATATAGACAATATGGCGTTAGAAAAGTAAAATATAAACATACTATAAATCACATGGATTCTATGCCGGCTGGAAATGTATGCAGAGAGTCTGCATGTTTATTTGTAAGAAATGGTATTTGAAATATTTTTGGAATTAAAACTAGAAACTCTTATTATAAATATCCTTTAAGAAAAAGATCAGAATATAAAAATATAAACGATTAACAACATTTATAGTTTTACTTAAAATCCTCTCTCTAAGAATCAACTCTTACATAACCCTTGGCCCCCTGCAGACGCACGTACCAGAACACCCTCCTACTGTCGCTATACGTTCTCCCTACCAACCAATTAGATTGTAAGCTCTTGGAGCAGGGACTCCTCTTCCTAAATGTAACTTTTATGTCTGAAGCACTTCTCCCCTTTGTGTTATTTGTATTATTTGTTATTTATGATTGTCATGTGTATTACTGCTGTGAAGCGCTATGTACATTAATGGCGCTATATAAAGACATACATACAATGAGCTAAATCCATGTCAAAATGTAACAAGCGCTATGTACATTAATGGCGCTATATAAATAAAGACATACAATACAATACAAGTAGTTCATCTTCATGCTTTGTTTGGCAAACCAATTACCAACGTACGGCAAGGTTGATTTGATTCATTGCTTGTGTACATGACAACCATGAAATTTGCTAATGATATTTCTTACACTTGATAACGATCAACCTTAGGCTGAGTCCCGCGCTGAGCGGGCGGCGCTTGCGGCGGTTACTTACATATATAGATATATGTAAGTCCCCGCTCACGCGGTGCGCGCGGCGCTCGTGTGCAGGCACACACGCTGAGGTAAACAAAAAATATATATACTTTCAAGCGCGCTCAATGCCCCTCCCCCCCCCCGGTGTAAATGCCAGGGCACCCGGCGCTCATGCTTGGAGCGATTTCCAAGCATGAGCGCGCTCAGCGCCAGCGGGAACTCGGCCTTAGTCATCTGAGACCCCCAAAAAAGAAAGGAAAAACTCAAGGGCTTTTGGATGAAGAATTTGATACAATCCCATTATAGTAATGCATTGCTTAACACTAAGGCTGCGTCCATGCAAGGACAAGCAGCGCTGAGTCGTGCGGACGCTCCGCGCTGAGCCCCAGCATCCTCAATGAGGATGTCTTGAGAGGGGGCTCACGCGAGCTTTCGCAGGCGTGCTGAAGCGTTGGATTTTTCAGCCGACAGGCAAAGCTGTTTTTTCAGCGCGCTGTCGGCTGAAAACATCCAATCACGCACAGCAGCGGCAACGTCGGCGCCGTGACGTTGACGTCGGTGCGTCGCTGGGCCAATAGACCGGTCACTGCCCCGCTTCCCGATCGCGCACGCTGGCTCGCCTGCATGTGCATAAAATCGCTCATGCTTGAACTGGCGAGCCTCAGCGTCCGCGCGGTTCAGTGCGGCTCCATCCTCTATGGACGCAGCTTAATTTAGCACCTCCTACTCACACCTGTACGCCAAATCACATGGGGTGAAATGTGTGAAAAATAGTCACCCTGGTTACAATGCATCAGTTTGTGTCAATGCAATTGCAAAAGTGCCTTCAAACAAACTAGCTATAGTACCAGCCTAGCAAGTCTCAGAGAAAGTTTGTTTGCCTGCTAGGATGTGTACCGCATGTTTTCTTAGCCCAACATAACATGAACGGTAACTATATAGGTATTTTTTAACCCAAGCCTACATTGCAGACATCGTTATTTGTAGTTATATATTTTCATATATATTGCTCCTGGCATTAAAAAAAACCTATATAAAGAATGGAGTAAAAAAAAAAAAAAAAACACAAGACAACATTCAATACTGTGAAAAGTAATATTTTCCCTTAAGACGTTACAGTCGAAGGTACATGAAGAAAGAACATATGCAACTATAAATGCCTGCGAAAAGCATCCCACATAATAGGAAGGGGTTAAACACAGGTTTACGGGGCAGTTTTTCACTCCAGCAAATGTTTGCTGGTAGATAGGTTCTGCTAGGCATTGACCCTCCAGGAGTGAAGGAGTTAAAACAACTTGCTGGACCTGAAGACAGATTTAAATTGGCACAGTTCAATGGCTCATAGCAGTCTGATGACATAGACAATTATTAGGATTAGCACCTTTCACTTAGTCACATGACCACTGCAGATTAGCACGGCTAGCATGTCCAAATACCAAGTCTTTGCACAGCCATACTGTATGTATCAAGAGTACATTCCCGCAAACGCAATAATGAAAGCATTTCAGTCTTACCCGTACACCTTGGTCCATTGACAGGCAAAGAACTTGCCACGGTGCCGTGTACTTGAACATCTTTGGCAATGTGCACTTGTAAAGAGAGAACTGGAGGGTCCGGGTATCACAGCCTTTTTACGCAAGAACTTGTCAATTTAAAATCCTTTGAGGTCAGACATTCCCCGAAAAATGCTCAGGGCAGATTCCTTGCAGCTATACTGGTCCTAACCTAGAGAAAACTCAACTTCTTGTTAAGCAATTGTGATCCTGGTTAGGGAGAAGTTAACAGCCTCCCAGCACAAAATACCCATCCGCTTTTGGTGTCAGAGAGGAAGACTGTGAAAGTAATGCAGGATAAGAGGCTTTCTTTCTTAGGAGGGGCTTAGATCAAATTCAATTACCATAACCCCTTGAACCTGCCCGCCTCTCCTTCAGGCACTGACAATGGAAGGTTATTTAAGAGCCCAAGCCTTTGTTGTCTACGGCTTGTGCATTTTACCCAGTTGCCCATTATTATTAGCAGCGGCCTTTCTGCAGTGTTACAAAATGACCTAGCGATAAATAGATATTTATTTGGGATACCTATAGAAATGTTGTTCTTTATTGGTGTTTAAAAAGGAGTGCTAACATATTTAAGCAATGGGGATTTTTACCAATTAGATTTTACTAAACAATCCCATTAGATGCATGCAGAATCTGGTGCACAATTGAGCTTTTTTCTTCTCTGTCTCCATTTAAAAGTGGGAGGCTTCTAAATCCCTTTACTGCTGTACAGCCTTAGGATATATTTATAATAGTAATAACAATATTGGTAACAGAAAAAGCAAAACTATAGGGGAACCCCCGCAACTGTCACTAAAGTGGATGCAGGTGCTCCCTAGGTAGGTATAATATAAATATCTAGGTTTCTGTTCTCCATTTGTTAACAGAAAAAGCAAACATCATTTTTTATATAGCACTTTCAGTACTGCTGTGTACAATGAAGATACAGGGCTATACAATATTTACCTAGGAGTGTTTGTCTATGAGACATCCAGCGTTGGAAGACACCTTACCTTATTCACTTGAACCATAAGGCATCTTCCAGCGCTGGAAGCTATCTATCTAGTATGACACCTTAGTAAATAGGGCCCATAATCCTTACCTCAAAGTGTTTATATTCTAATCCTAACACATGGAGCAGAGGGAAAGGGTCATTCCCAAAAGCTCAGGACCAAGAACTTCAGGATCTAATTCGCCTTCTTTTAACTTTTTAGATTTGCAGAAATATTACTCCAAATTGATTGCCTGCACAGAGAAAACTGCACTGTGGCAGTAATTAATATGTAAAATGATGGCACATTAGCAACCTCACACTCTATCAATGCATAGTATATGACAAAAAATATACGTTATTAAAACTTTTCTGCTTTGATTTGCAAAGCTATGAGCTTTTTGTGCTGCAAGTCATACAATTCCATTTTAATATAATATCAGTGATATTTATTCTGGTACTTATCACTTAATCAGATACGTTGGAAGCCTAATCATTCTATGAGAAGCTAATGTTTTCAAATCAGGTACAAGCTAATGTAGCAAGTTCCCCTCTTATCTCCTGGCCTGGGGACGACTACAGAGGTGCCTATGTGCTGCGGGAGCTGCAGGCGGACCCGGCTAGCTGCAGTGAGTCGCTCCGGTGTTCCGCAGCTCTGCAGAGTACCCGGCAAGTGGGGACCGCTATTTTGGAAGTCGCGTATGTGCGATAGGAGCTCTGCACATGCGCAGTAGGTTGGTAGATGCGGCGGCCATGTTAGGTGGCAAGAGCTGCAGGGGACTACAAGTCCCAGGCTCCTCCAGGGCAGGCTACACACGTGAGGCAGCTCAGCCAATAGGGCTGCAGGATCCATGGGAGACAGAGAAAGATTCATTTGGCATGCTAGAGACCGCGCGTCAGTCGGAGCAGGGACAGCAAGGGGTGAGGATGTGTTCAGTGTACCAGTGGCCCCTGAACTAAGCCAGATATCCCCATAGACCCCGACTCACCTCAGTTTGTGGGTGCTGCAGGAAAGGCCGTAGATAGGGACGCTTCCCCAGTAGCACTTGGCTATCTAGCATTAGTACACCGGTGACGGACGCCACGCGGTGTGTGCGGCCTGCGGTCTGGGACCAGACCACAGGCAACCATAGACATTAAGGGACACCCTCCAGTGGGAGCTCCCTCAAGAGGCAGACGCCTACGGACAGGAGAGGATCCGGTAGACTGCGTTGTGGGATCACGTTGCGGTTCTGCGGATCTCAAGTCGACCTGGTCTGGCCTAAGACCAGGACGGTACCCAACGTGCACCAATGGACACACACACAGAGGGTAGCGCTACTCCTCACACTTCGGGTGGGCTTGACTCTGTGGACACCGGGTGGTGAGGTGCCCAGGGCAACTCAGTACTTTGGGGATTCCACTGGGGTGGTATATATCTATATTGTGTGTGGGTATTGTATAGTGGGGCGACGAACTCGAAGGAAAGGGAAAGGGCTGGGGAAGGGAAGGGGAACCCTCGCTACTGCTATAGATGCAGTGTGAGTGACGGTGCTGCAATCAGGGGTAAAATAGTGGGCCCTGTATTATTAAGTTTGTGTGTATCAGTAAAGATAAGTTAGTTATACCAGCGTGTGTATACTTATTTTCTGACTGTATTGGGTCCTGTGAGAGGGTTATCAAGTTGCGCTAGGATCCCTCTCAGGTGGAGGTGCTGTCACCAGAAAAACGCGATCACCCAGGCTCCCAGTGGCGGAGGATTAGGCCTCCTGTCCGCCAGACAAGTACTCAACACGCGTAGTTCCCGTATACATGGGGAAAGGGGGCTACACTAATATCTTGAGAGGGCAGAATAAGAACAACGTTTCTGTGTAAAAACAAAACAAAGCGGCGGATTCAAATATTTTAAATCTACAAAAATGAGTATATTAAATTCAAGTAGAGGATCTCTGATCCGCATGCCAGAGCAGTTCTTTAAAGCACTAATGCCCAAATCACTATGGAGACGTCAGACACTCGAGCAGTTTGTCTGCATACTGCTTCTCACATGTCAGCCTCCAAAGGAGGCAAACTCCTCCCCCCTCCCCCGCCCCGAGGATTTGTGTTTGTAGAGGCCAAGCTGTGGAAACAAAACCTCAAACGTGGTTCACACCATTTTACTTAAGCTTGACAAATCACCTCTATGTTTTCAATCCTAACAACACGTGAAACCTTCCGAAGGGTTTACACTTTGAAGAAAGGAACTTGTAAAAAAATGTTTTTTATTCTGTTAATATATACGCAGGGATTCTTATAAATGGCCACCAATGTGAATATTATTAAAAACGACATTGTACATAATGTCATTTAATGTTGTAATGACTGTATGGTGTTTATGCTGCTGAGTATTAGCCCCTAACAAAAGTCTTATGTCGTGTACACTTGCGTTTGTATCTTTTTTAGTTAGGTTTTCATGCCTTAAATCAGGGACGCGCAATCTTTTTACCTGCGCCCCCCTGCCGGCTGTCTCCTCCTCCTCACCTTGTCTCCGGCAAGCTGTCGTCACGTTGCCATGGCAACGCAACATCACGTGACCCCGCGGCGTCGCCATGGCAACGCATCATCAGAATCTGTCTGAGCCAAGGTAAGAGAGTTACAGAGGCCTTCACCGTTTCCCTTGCATCGGGAAGAGCGCGGGGCCTCTATAGCCCCCGCGCCCCCCGCAGAAAATCTGGCGCCCCCTTATTTGCGTGCCCCTGCCTCAAATGCTTTACAGCATTAGACCTGGGAAGGGGGGGTGGGGCTCCTGAATTGAACCATGCTATTGGGAATTCAGAGTCCCCCTGCTCTGGTTCCAAACATACTTCCAGGTGATTTAGATTTTTTTGTCTAATAGGAAGCCTCAACTGATGCTGCCTCTCTGGCACGCTAAGGGTTAAATATTATGGCATCATCTAATAGGTAGGAAGCAGAAAAAGGCAAGAGGTAAATGCTGATCCCAGAGTTGTCTTCCGCCCTCAGTAACAGCAGACATTGTGGTATTAGCTCTCGGACTGTAAGTATGTGAACCTTGCAAGCTGTTAACATGTCAGTGCTGGAAGGTATTCCAACGCATTGCACAGCGGCTAAGCAGGGCTTCAACTCACACACTCATTTGGATGCATGTTTATGCAATATATACTTCACTTGATTCCTAGACAATTGCTAAATGCACTTTACTAATTATATGTGAAAGATATTTCAACACAGTCAGTGGAGAAAGGGCACTGTACTGAATTGTACCTTGTAGATAACATTTATATATACAGCTCAACCCCATTATAACGCTGTGCTTGGGGTCCAAAGAATCACATCGAGATATAAGCGGATCGCGTTAGAAATAATGTACAATTGTGTGCATTGTACAATAACGTATTTAAGACACCAATTATAGTGTTGTAAAATATTCATAAATAGGAAAATTGGGAGCCACGTTTGCATTGCGTTATAAGCGGATTCGCGTTGTAACGGATCGCGTTATAACGGGGTTGAGCTGTATCACCCAGGATTTCAATTGTATTACAAACTCATCTTTTAACCAGTTACTGTAACATCTCATTTACAGAGCGTTTTTATTCCCTTTTTTGCCAACCTTTCATGCAAGTTAGTTATCAGCTCAAGTTGCAATACTTTAACAGTGCAGTATATTGGTAACTCCATGTTAATGAATTATTTTCACATTCCTGCATTAAGATGCACATTAGAGTATCAAATTTGCACAATAAAAAAAAAAGTGTCACAAGTAATGTCTTTCACAAAAACTAAAAGTGTTTATATATTATTGTGAAGATATATGTGTGGATGGCACATACAGAATACCCAGTCCTATATGAGGTCTGTTTTAAGTGACAAGGGTATTAAGTGATATTTCTTGTTAATTATTTCCCCCAAACATGTGGTATCTTTATAATTGATTGGTTGATTGCTAAATCCATAGTTTCATCACAGGGAACAAAGACTGCAATCTTTATAGGAGGAAGGATTTCCTTATAAGAAATCTCAATGGTGCACTAATCCTCAAATGGGTCTTCTGCATGCATCCAATAACCTTTATCCACTGGAAGTAATAGGCTGTATTGCCCATTGTAGTTGCACTCAGTAAATGACAATGTTATTGCTATGGACCTTTAACTTAAATAATTTGTCTTATAAAACGTTTCCCTCTGTGACTGGATGTTTTGGTTCAGTATATTGGGTGAAATACCCTAAATAGACCTATCAGTTCTGACTTTAATACACATCCAACACCTTTAAGCAGTGCCTTGTACTACTTCCTATTATCCACATTTTACAATATCACAAAAGTTCTGTGGTTAAAGCAGCAACCCCTTAAAAAAAAAATATATATATATATATAATCAAAAAATAAATAGATGATACCGTTCTGTGGCTAACGAAATGCTTTTATTTGTGCGAGCTTTTGAGAAACACTGATCTCTTCTTCCGGCGATGTAACATCGCCGGAAGAAGAGATCAGTGTATCTCGAAAGCTCGCACAAATAAAAGCATTTCGTTAGCCACGGAATGGTATCATCTATTTATTTTTTGATTATTGAAGCTCGGCTAACACGGTACTGATACCTCTACATGTGTGTATATATATATATATATATATATATATATATATATATATATATATATATATATATATATATATATACACAGTGTTCGACAAACCTATACATTTGCTCGCCCCGGGCGAGTGGATTTAACCCCCGGGCGAGTAAATATTGGCCCAAGCAGCACACGTTTGGTACTAGGTGGCGAGTAGATTTTTTTGTGTGGCGAGTAGATTTTTTGGTGATTTGTCAACCACTGTATATATATATATATATATAATTTTTTTACGACTTACCTATTACCTAAACTGGTGACCATGACTGTCCTAGTGTTACCATCAGGCAATATGTGTCTACTACAACAGCAGTCAGCATCGATTGGCAGTGAGCAAGAAGTGAAACTCTGCATGTTGTACAAATATTCACTATTCACCAGCAATATCTCAGCAGCTGGTCTTACTTTCATAACTAGACAGCTCCATGTGGTAAGAATAGGCCAATCCTGCCAAGGAAGTCATTTTCCATCGTTCAGGTAAGTGTTATAGCTTCCAAGGTGGGAGATTCCATGAAATATAGTTGGTCAAAGAAATCAAATAATGCCTTTGCCAATTGGGAGTGAAGTGAGGTTTAAGAATGTAACTATTATGAGAAACAGGGTCCTTTCCTCAGGCTCTTGGTAACATCTCTGCCTGCCATAAGTGTCACCTTCAGCTATATTCTTCATTCCCTGTGCTCCACCTGCTAAGAAGGTAGTTTGTGAACCTTCAGTTCTGAATAAAATTACATGTATGGTGATATATATCAAGCATGGTCAATTACTGTTTTGTGGTTAATTTGACTGTAAGATAATTATTATCAACCTATATTTCTAATATATCAATACATTTTGCCCATAGCAGGGAGAATTGTTATAGGACTGGGGAAGAAATGACTTAATCAAATATTATATTGGGATGTACTAATGCTTGTATCTGCAATCAATGCTTATTTCCTTTATTTTTATTTTTTGCATTATACGCCAGATATTAACCTCTGCACATATGAGTTTCATGTTGAATATAGGAAATAAGAATAGAAACATTATCACATTGAATGCCAGTTAAAATTAAGGATGGACAATTTCACTGATTTTGGATCAAAAAAAAAATGTGAGCTGTGCTTCTAAAATATTTAGTATGTTACTTTTGCCAAAACTCAACTGGTTTCAGTTTTGAAATTAAAAAAGAAAAAAATTCCAATTGTGGGTGAATTTTTTTTAGAACTTAAATTTGTTTCCTGAATCCCTCGCCCCCAAAGGAAAAAAAAAAACACCACCAAAAACCCCCCAAACAAATGAAAGGATGAGCCTTTCCTTATTTTTGGTTCCAGTTTTGCTGATAATGGAAAATTAATTCCAAAGGACAACTCTGAGTTCGAATCAAAAATTGAATTCTCGACCTGCTCGACTCAGAACTAGAATCAAACATTGAATCCACGAAGATCAGATTTCAAACCCGAGAACATGCCCATTCTTTCTTAAAATGTATGCTTCGAAGACTTGCATCTGGCCAGTCCGTATAAATGAGCAAAAATATCAACAGTTTACTATATCCTTATACATCAAGTCCACGTTGAATGCCATCATTGAACTGCACTGATTTAATTTAAACATTTCATTACTTGCCTAGATGGACGACACTACATAACCTCATTAGTATATCACTGATATATTTATTGCCTTTTCTTATCTAAATAAACAGATCCTATAAAACAGCTATGTATGTGTTTCTCGCAGTCATCTGGCAGTCACATAGTCCTCTATGTGTGTCTAATGCTTCTATCAAACATCCCAATATCACATACGAACAGTTTACAGGAAACACAACCATACCACAACATTCGAAGTATAAGTAAAGAAACAAATCTGCGTGTATAAAATGTGTAGCATAGTTCTAGAGTTGCTTAATAAGGGCATATCTATATGGTGCACGCCGTGCTGGTGGTGAAAGGGTTACTGACTACAAGAATGCAAAACACTGCCTATGAAGGTTTTACAAGTGATGCCAGAGGTAGCTCAGCCCTTAACAGTTCCTTTGAAGAAAAACTCCAAGGCCAATTACAAACATGACACAAAGCAACGTGATACTCTCACACACACAGAAATGTGAGAGTGTCAGTGTGCTGAGAACAACTGCTCTGCTGAAACTGTGATGAAAAAACAATTTAACAACGTTGTTATCCTGCTGGTAGGGGAGAGGCAGTAAACACCCAGCTTGGAATTGATGTATTGTGTAGTTACAGGTTTCTGTTGACAAAGCCCACATGTGCTAATAAAGTCCTACTGTGCTTAGGTGCATGTCCTGCTCACTCTTATCAGGAATCATTAGCAGAATGGAAAGGTTTAACTCCTTCACTGATTAAGTGGCATCCTATACTATATTGCTGGTGAGTGCCTGTCCATTTCCCCCATTGCCCTGTTCAGCAAACATAAAATATGTATTATTCTTCCACATGTAGCTAGGTCCCCTCTTACCGCCTAGTCTTTGGGGAGAGGGGAGGCGCCCGGGTGCCGCAGGAGCTGCAGGCGGATACGGCTAGGGACAGGGAGGCACTCGAGTAGAGGCTGCGGCTGTCAGCGGGAGCTCCGGAGCTCAGCGGTGTCCCCGGCAAACGGGAGCCACCATCTTTAGTGTTCATGTATGCGCAGAGTGATCCATGCGCAGTGAAGTGGATATGCGACGGCCATTAGCCAGGCTCCGCACGGGACTACGAGTACCAGCAGCCCCAGGGACTGTATACCACGTTGGGCAGTATTAGCCAATGGGAGCAGGGAATTCCCGGCAAGGAGATGGATACTTTTGGCGCATTGGGAACCGAGCGCTTCAGTCGGGAGCAGGATAGCAACGGGTGAGGTAAGGTCCATGGAGAAGTGCTCCGCTGGACTAGGTCAGATATCCCCTCAGGTCCCAGCTAGACCCCGACCACTTATAGTTTGTGTGCTGTTGGGAAGTCACCAGATAGGGACGCTCCTCTTAGCATATTAGTGTTAGTATTATTGCACCGGTGGCGTGGGACCACGTTGCGGTTCGGCGGATCCACCTTCCAATTCGGCCTGGTCTGGCCTAAGACCAGGAAGGTACCTAAAGTGTACCAACGGCTATACCCCAGCGGTGGAGGCTTAGGCCTTCTGTGAGCCACAGGTAACGGCAGCACGGGTAGTTTCCCTTAGTCACAGGGAAAGGGGGCAACACACACATACAATAATGACTCTTTGTTGTTATAGTACTTATGAGCAAAAGTCATAGCTATCACAGCAACTGACAAAGGGGCGGTGACTCTCGAAATCTGTGTTCTCCTTGTGACCATATCTACATTTTTGAGTGCTATCAACTGCTATTACTGTACTGTATGTGTTGGGGGGGGTGGGGAGGGAGGTGTATTTATTTCAATGTATTGCACTTTTCTTTGTTTTTTTGCCACAGGAATCGTACAGCAGGCCAGCGGGGACAACTCGAGGGCCCGCAGACACCCGCAGGGACCACCTGAGGACCCCCGGACATCCGCAGGGACCACCCGAGGGCCCCCTGACACCCATGGGGGCCACCCAAGGGCCCCCGGACACCTGCGGGGGCCACCCAAGGGCCCCCAGACACCCACGGGACTACCCGAGGGCACCCAGACACCCACGGGGACCAACCGAGGGCCCCCAGACACCCGTGAGGACCACCCGAGTACCCCCAGACACCCGCGGGGACCACCTGAGGACAGCCGCAGCTTCTGGTATCAATCATTTGGGGGTAGAGGAGGTGGGTATTAGTGTTTATTGTGGGTAGCGGGGGTGGGTGAAGGGGGTATTTGGCTCTTGGTGGGTAGTGGTAGGGGTTAACCCCTTCATTGCCTTAGCGGTTAGCCGCTAAGGTAATTAAGTTGCCTGTAAATGCATTTTTATTGCATGGGATTCATGCCGGGGTCTCCGGTGCTGATATTAGTGGATAACAGCTCCGGAGACTCCCGGCATCAATCCGATGCAGAAAAAAGTCCTGTATCGCCGCCTCTCAGCAGCTTCTCACCAGCCTCATGCCAGGACTTTTCCTGGCGTGAGGATTTGGGGAGAAACTCGCCATTCTAGAGCCCCGATAGGCCTCGATAACCTAATCGTGGCTACTAAAATTGTACGAGTTTCAGAACCTGCCTATAACCCGGCGATTTTTTATGACGGCTCAATTTTTGGGCGATTCATGCCTTTATCGCCCACTTATCGAGGCTTACTGAATAGCAGTAGGCATTTTGGCTGATAAGTGGCTTATCGACGCTTATAGCATAGGCCCCAATGTATTTAAGACTAACACCTTGTTCCGTACACTGCGCTTCCTTGCTTATTAGGTATTATTTACTGTTATATACATCTTCAATCGTATGAAGCACTGTCTATATTAAAGGCCCAGTGTATTCCTGCCCTTGGCACCTCTGCATCCACCAGCAGGAGCAGAAGATACTGGGATGATCAAATCTAAACATTCTGCTGACCAGCAAATATAAAACATCTCACCAGAGCTGCAAACCCCAAAAACTCATTCTAGCTGAATGTTATAATATTGGTCCAAGCTCATACTTATCGAGTTGCTGCGTCCGCGCGTGTGCACGACAAGCACTCTCACTGTTTGGCATATGTGTTATCAAGCTGCATGGGTGCCTGCAGGCGAAGAGGCACGTTGATTGGGGAGAAAAGAAATGTTGTCTTTTCAGGTGGCTGCCACATGACGTTAGCGTCACTTGAGCTGATTCAGCCAATGAAGGCGAGCCAGCTTTGTGGCACGTCCGCCAAACCTCCGCCATGCTCCCCATCGTCTGCAACACTATGAGCACAGATCGCTTGTGTTACAGCAGCGCAGCATGGATGGAGCTCGCACTCTCGCAAGCAAAGAGAGTGTATGAGCTCGGCTTTAAATTGACGGTTGTATAAAACATTGAACCCCTTCAGGGCTTACAGCGTACGTCATGAAGGCTGGCACCCTGTACTCCATCGAAGTTTGCTCATTTTCTCGGGGGCGTCCACAACCAGCGCTCAACAGGAGCGCTGACCTTCCGTTTACAAAAAATGAAGCAGGAAGCCAAAGCATGAGGGCTCAGTAGGAGGGCGATCACTTGTGGTGGGGGGGGGGGGGGCAATGTAGGCGGCAGGAGCCTCTGATGCTGGAGCCAGGGGCGTAGCTATAGCCCGGGGGCCTGCACTCTTGGGGGGGCCTGCTCTCCCCACCCCCCCCCTGTCGGCAGCACATTGCGGGGCCTGAGATGCAGGAAGGAAGCACAGAAGGAAATCCCTTCCTCTGCAGATGGGCAGGTCCTGGGTCGGGCCCTGAGATCCAGTAGGAAGGACAGAGGGGAAATTCCTCTGCAGCGCCTCCATAGGTGGGCGGGGCCTAGGTCAGGGGGTGGGTCCTCAAGTAGTGCAGCGTGGGGCTGGAGCTGCAGCCTGAGAGACAGGCTGGGAAAGGTGAGAGGGAGGGGAAGGGTTAAATCACAGGGGTATAAACAGACATGAAAAGGAAAGGATACAGAAAGAAAGAGACACAGAGAAAATGAAGTACAAGAGAGAAAAGAAAGACATGAGAACGAGAGAGAGAGAGAGATGAGGGGGAGAAAAGAGAGAGAGAGAGAGAGATATGAGGGGGCCCTGAATTTTTTTGTTGCCCGGGGGCCTGCACATGTCTAGCTACACCACTGGCTGGAGGCGTTAACAATTTAATCTTCCCTTGTGCTTTTTATATATATATATATATATATATATATATATATATATATATATATATATATATATATACTGGTACTGCACTTTAGTAGATTGAGGTTGGCAAATTAATTATACTTTTTGAATATAATAAAACAAATCCAATAAACTTGCTCTATTTAACCTGAGTTATTTGAGATTAGGGAGCATTAGTTAATTCTTTGAGTCTCTGTGCTTATTAAACATTACTACAACTCTTTAATGTATTGGTTGATTGATTTATGTCCCTGGGGTGGATAAATGAGCTCATCTATCTTTTATCAAGAGCCCAACAACTACTACATGTTACACTTAGTACTTAAAGAGGGAATCCAAGCAGTTTTCATTTTTTTTTTTTTGTACAGGATTAAAGCAGAGGGGCTTCGGATCAGAACCCTGTTAACTTCAGCTCCAGGGAGCCCCTACTTCCAGAGATACTTACCTCCTTAGTGAGTGCCGGTAGCAACCCCTGGGTTCACATTATGGCTGCTTTTCAAAACTCCCGGGCCCTGCAGGCCAATAGGAAGCAGTGACCTCATCCTGTGCAGCTTCCGATTGGCCCATGTGACTGGAGGTATCGGCACCCCCTTCGGAGGTAAGTATCTCCGGAAGCAGGGGGCCCAAACTAAAAAGATTGGGTTTCAGCTCCCTGCTTCAATCTTTAAGGAAGATGAATGTTATTGGAAGAATGTTTCTGGTAATACAGAACACCATTATGCACATTATGCAAAACACTTTAGTCAATCTACACTCTATAAGGCATTTTCATTAGGTTGAGATTCCTATTGCACAGAAACGTCAATGGCAGTCAATGGATACTGCCTTAATAAGCACTATCACAGCTTAATGAATAACTCCCTTATGGGTACGTTCTATACAGTATACTCGTCTGAAGTTTCAGTTCAGGCTATTTTCTGGCAAAAATCCCTGTTGAAGTCAATGAGAATTTTCGGGAGAAAACACCCCGAACGGCAGAGACGAGTTCATAGTCTGATGTTTTTGACCAAAAATACCAGGGCCGCCAACAGGGGGTGGACAGCCAAGACTGCTTTCCCGGGCCTGGCCAGTCAAGGGGCCTGGCCTCCCTGCCGGTCCCTTGGTGTGTGTGTGTGTGTGTGTGTAGGTAGGGGGGCTAATATTGTGTGTATGTGTGTGTAGGCAGGGTTGCCACCTTCTACTGAAGGCCAACCCATAGAAAAAATAAATAGGAATGCTTTACTTGATGACGTGGTGCGGTGGCGTCTCCCGGTATCCTGCTGCAATTCCCCCTCCAACTGCAGTGAACATAGCTGCGCGGCGTCAAATGATGCCGCATTGCCATGTCAATCGGACGCTATGTGATGACATTATGCTGTGCGTTGCTATGGCAATGTGACGCTGTGCATCCGGGTTGCCATGGCAACATGGCGTCATTTGAATAAATAGGAATGCTTTACTTGATGACGTGGTGCGGTGGCGTCTCCCGGTATCCTGCTGCAATTCCCCCTCCAACTGCAGTGAACATGGCTGCGCGGCGTCAAATGATGCCGCATTGCCATGTCAATCGGACGCTATGTGATGACATGATGCTGTGCGTTGCTATGGCAATGTGACGCTGTGCATCTGGGTTGCCATGGCAACATGGCGTCATTTGACGCTGCATAGCCATGTTCACTGCAGTTGGAAGGGGAATTGCAGGAAAATAACGGAGTATGCCGGAGACACTGTGACGGTGAGGGGGTAACCTGGCTCACTAATAAAGTCAAGCCTGTTTGTTACTCTGATCCATGTATTGGGGCTTAGGCGTGTCAGCTCTTGAGCCCAGTAACTGTGTAAACATTCTGTAAAATGATGTGACAATAAAGAATTTGTGTGTTTTTACCTTTCCGGGAGTGCCAGCAAGCAGGGATTGCTATGCTATGAGTTTCAAGGGGGGGTTTGCGGTGAAAGTGTTGTCAGAATGTGTCTAGCTAGTCGGGGTCCAGAGTTGCTGGATACCCCAAAAATGTACCCAGGAATCAGGTCTGATTCCCGGACACATATAGACACATTGTCCCGGCAAAATATCCCCTTGAAGACTGTCCTGGAACAAGTATTCCCATTTCTGTTCTCTCTGTTCACCCCCCCCTCCTTTGCAGCTTCTGCCTGTCAGTTCCTCATTTTCAGCTGCATGTATTTTGCTCCACACACACACTGTGCCTGTGTGATATATTACATTGTTGCCATCCCTGCCTCGGGGCATGTAGTCAGTGAGTTGCTACTGCAGCCTCTGAAATCTCTCCTAGAATGGGCTATTCTGCCCTCCCCCCTGTTTTGCTGACAGATAGTCTGTCCCAAGACTATTCCTGTTACCCAGATTCTCCCACACTTCCTTTTCATTCCTGACTCTGGCTGAGTGAGTACCTTCATGTTACATTTCTATGGCAAGGCCATCTCTTTTTACCTGCTCTTAACTACAAACGCACAACTACATAACATCCACAAGTGCCTGCACATATTTTGACACCTTTCCAATAAAGTGAAGAAAACATAGCAGGACTTCGTGTGCTTTGGAAAGAGGGCTGAGTTAAAGCTAACTGGAGCTATTCATACATCACACGTGACCCTGGTTCCAGTTTGAAGACGCTTGCGTGACTAGGGTTCCCTGCTTCAGCATGATCAGAAAAATCCCCATTGACGTAAATGCAGCTGAAAATGGCACAAATGGCCGCTTGGGACTATATAGAATGATCCCCCTTAGGCCGCACTTATAGTGCCATCGATGGCGACCGTTGTACTTCGCTGTGCGTGGCGTCGCGGGTTTCCGGGCATTTGATTGGTTCAAGGGCTGTTACATGAGGCGACAGCCCTTGAAAAATCAAATTTTGCCGGCTACCAGTATTCGCTCCGTCGCATTGTCGCCGTCGCGCTTACTATAAACGCATGCGGCGGCGGCAATGCGTTTGTTTTCGGGCGACGTCGCCGGCACTATAAGTGCGGCTTTAGAGTTCAAAAGAATCAATTTTTGGACAGGTGTAACATTTTGATCAAACAGAGAAGGGTGCCAAATATAAATGTTACTTGGTACCCGTAGTCAACAAGGAAATATACTGCTTCACATTCTGTAATGTATGCCCGATAGTCCTAAATAATAATATTTTAGCCCAATGTAGGAGATATTCTACATCTCTTTGGCTAATTATTCTCTAATCACCAAATTACATTTGAGAATTATTGTAAAAGTGCTTGATACCCATGGAAATGTTAAAAATTAAACATTTAAAAATATACTTGTGTTTTTAGGTTAAGAAAAAGATCAGCTACATTTAATTTTTTAACCCTTTTGCTGCAGATATCGTTCATTGTTCCTTTAACAGCTATAATTATTTAGTTCTTTTATTATCAGTTTGACTATTTTTTGCAGCATTTAGCACATTTCTAATGATCTGTTCGTGCTCCCTGCATCTGTATCCTATATAATAAGCTTTCTATTATTCAATGTCCTCATCAAAAAAGTCTTATTAACCAGATAGGTTTACAACAACTCTACAATATGGCAACTACAACATAACTCCTCTTTCGAGATCTCCCAAATTCCTCAATCATTTAAAGCAACAGTCCAAGCTGCCGTTTTTGTATATTTATTTTATTTCCCCCCCTTTGATATGTGCATCAATACAATCCACACAATAATAACTAATTAGCTAAGTTGCCGATCAATCCGTTGTCCTGTAATCGATCGGTGAAGATTTGTCTCGGTTGTTCACTAAATGTCTCTCAGTGCAGCAGAAGAGGACCACAGATGCAAAGTTCTGTGGGGAAGATCATGTGAGGAGGCAGTCACTAGATACAATTTGGTGCACTGCTAGAGAGAGGGCAGGTCTCAAAAAGGGGCGTGCCAGAGTCTCTTTCAGAAGAAGAAGGGGATGTGGCTTTGTAAATGGTTGCTATAGAAACAAAAAATTCTCATTACATAAAAAATGTAATTCAGAGTGGTTTAAAAAAAATGCTACAAGTATTTTCTCATAGTACAGAACTGATTTATTTAAAAAAAAAAACACACCTGTAGGATATTGCTTGGTCTGCAGCTTTAAGGCAAAATAGGTGGTAATAGTTTTTGACACATCGAAACTCAGAGGTGCAAGTTTGAAATCCTTCTGCTAAATGAGCTGATGCTAATATACGTAAATATATTTACTGTTGACTTTATCCCATATAAAAGGCACGGAATGGCTTGCTAGGTGCCACTTTTGCCTTTGTGTTTGGCTGCAGTTCCTTTTTTAAGTAACAAGTGTGAGAATAGTACTAGCAGATCTGCTTTACAAGCAGCTGGAGCCAAGTGGCAGCCTTTAAACTAACATTCCTTGGAAGGAATGCATGAGGTCATTAAGGCCAGATTCATAGCCTGTCATATGGTGAAGGGAGTCGAAGCCCTTCTGTCATCTCTTCCACTGTGAGCATCAATAACATTTTCCCATAATAATGATGCTGTTCATGCCATCTAATGGTACAATCCCTCTTATGATCAAAATGAATTAATTCCAGTGACCTGGGTTCAGTATGTGCTTGTACAGCCCTAAACTTTATTGGTTCTCTGATAAGGACACGTTAGGATAAGGGGATAGAAAACATTTGATTGACCAACACATCCCTATTCAGAGGCCCCTAAGAAATTCCACTGGCCGACTGTGTGGTATTACACCTTTAAATCTGGTAGGAATTAATCCGAAATCCAATACCTTTCACTTCAGGAAAGAATTCAAATCACCATGTGTATTGTTAAATGAATATAGCCTAGTTTGTGTTCATCTATTCGTACCTAAATTATGTCCTGTATTTTTGGGCAATCCCAGTTAGGCCCGGGCCATAGAGGGGGTTGCATCCCTTGATTTTATGACACTTCAATAAAGATCAGATATTTTTGGCCAGACCTGTTCTTCCTTTGGATCGCGGTGCGCTGCATTACTCTCTACATAGAGGGGGGTAGCCTTGCTGAGGCGAGCGGACGCTGAGGCTCGCCTGCAGAAGCTGGGCGATTTCATGCCCATACAGGCGAGCCAGCGTCCGCGATCGGAGGTGGGGGGAGACTGTAGGGAGGCGGGGCAGTGACGTCGCTGGGCCAATCGCCTGCGACGCACTGACGACGTCACGGCGCCGTGACGTTGACGCAGCCCCACTCTCATTGGAGGGTTTCAGCCGACAGCGCGCTGAAAAACAGCTTGTCGCTCGGCTGAAACCTCCAACTCCTCCGCACGCCTGCGGACGCTCGCGTGAGCCCCCTCTCAATGCATCCTCATTGAGGATGCAGGGGCTCAGCGCGGAGCGTCCGCACGCCTCAGCGCGGCCTGTCCATCTATGGACACGGCCTTAGTTTGCAAAAGTTAAATAAAAAAATACTTCTTTCTTTTCAGCTGGGATTCCGAAAGAGAGTGTAAGTGGGGTGTAGTGTTACCGTTTTGGGGGATGTGAGTGTGAGAACTGGGTGGCTACTTGTTGCTCACCCTGGTAAGCATGTACGTGACAATACAATTATTACAAACAACCATGAAATTTAGACTTGTAGGGAGTTACTCATTAAACTGTGGCAGTGCTGATTGGGTCACAATCTCACGGAAACTCTCATTGAAGTCGACAGGAGTTTCTGTGCGATTAGTATCCTGATCGGCACAATCCCCACTAGAGTGCTCTTTGCCAATAGTATCCCAGATGCAAAACTAATGCATTACAACACAGCAGCAGAGCACTAACTTACATTCTCCCAGATTTTTTTTCTGGAAGATACATCAATAAATATAGCAGCTAGAATATCTAGATTATTTATAGGCTGTAATACTGTGAGAATTATTGATAGAAGGCCTGCACTGAGAGGACATCTATAAATATATTTCATGTTGGTGCAATAAAAATGATTGCAACCTGCAAATGATCTAAACATCCTATATTCTGGTAACTGGGGTGATTGAGACAACTACATTTTTTGGGGATCACAGCTTTGAAACATAGTTCATATAAATACATACTTTGGCCAATTTTGGCAGGGGGCAAAGCCCTTAAGGTTTCATATAACATAATGGATTTAATAAGGATTTAGTTCAATGGCTTAACATTCCTGACTGTCTTGGCTAATATGTCTCCAGCAATACATAGCACAGATCAAAATACTTATACTGTAGAGTGTAAAGCATGCCCACATGCATCACACTGCGAACCTATAAATTGCCACAGGGTAGTAAATATTACACGGTGTAAAATGCCACCCATGGCTTTGGCCATTTGTTTTTCTGGTAATGAGCAAAAAATAAGCCAGCAATGACATAAGAGTTTGGTACGCTTGTATTGCTTTGTACAGTAAAAAGCAGTGTGACAGTAATATACAGCATCTGAACACCTACACAAGCAACAAATGTATGCATTAGGAATGTGGTAGACATTATGAGCCTTTTACAGGAATGGGAGGTATTTTTCTAATCTGACAAAAATCCTGAATTCCAGTCAAAGACATTAAAATATATTTTATCCTAATGAAATTCCAACACATAGTTTTAGTTGTCCTTGCACAGACGACAAATGCAGAACACAATTAAAGTCATTTTAACGTTGTATTGTAGAGGAGATTCAAATTTGAAAGGAAATAAACCTAATCTAAAGCCCATAATCTAAGCGCATCACTTCTTTTTGCAAGTAGTAGGGGCAGAACTAGTCAACTGTGGGCCCTGATGCAAGTAAAAAAAAAGAAAAAGAAGAGCCCTCTCCGCTCGGGGCCCTACCTCTGCATCACAGGTAGGGCCCGAGAGGTCACATGGAGAGAAGCCTTAGAAGGGGGGGCCTTTAGCAATGCCAGAACACTCTTCCGGCTGATACAATAAGTGCTATTACAGTATTCCGCCCTGCGTGGAGGGGGGGCCCCTAGAGGTGTTGCCCTAGTGCAGCTGAACCAGGTGCACGTACAGTATGGTAGTTCCACTACTGGGAAGTCGTGATCCAACCATAGGCATCTGCTCTAAGGGGCAAGGAGGAGCTGCCTACTATCCACTGGAATCTCAACCACCCCTCCTCCTCCTCTACTTCCAAGCTGGACCTCATTAAAACAAAAATATCATTCTGGTGGTAAATTTATATTGCTGTTGCCTTAAACTACATGTCTATTGGCAGTACTCTTTAAAACTCTTCACTGCTTGAGCAGTCAGGAACATGTTGCTTTAATCTGTTGGCAAATTACAACCTTGTACATTAGTTTTGCCTATCTCGCCATGGAGAAAATGCAGCAGACACCTTTACCTTCAACCATGCTTCATCCACGACTAATAGTTAAAAAAAAAAAACTTTAAAACACTCAGTTGGAACTTCAAAAAATGATGCAAACTAAAAAACAGTTTAGAGAAACCCAATAGGAAAAAACACTCCAACGCACAGCCCTGAACAGAGTGGGTCCCACACCAGAAAGACAAATACAAATATATAATCCTTTATTGATCCATGGTTTAAAAAAACAGAGGTAGGTACCCTCCTACGCGTTTCAGGCAATCCGCCCTTTATCCACTCCTTGATAAAGGGCGGATTGCCCGAAACGCGTAGGAGGGTATTGACCTCCGTTTTTTTAAACCATGGATCAATAAAGGATTATATATTTGTATCAGTCTTTCTGGCGTGGGACCCACTCTGTTCAGGGCTGTGCGTTGGAGTGTTTTTTCCTTTGGATCTCTCTGCATTCTCCTGGTTGCACGCCCATCGAGATTCACAGGACTGGGGAAATACTAATTGTGAGTAGCTATTCTTTATCTACCTTTGGACTCTCCCAATGAGGCTTTAGGTCTGATTTTCTTTATATTTCAGCCTTTAACCTTCAGGGTCAGAGATATCCTTATATGTGGTGTATGAAATGTTATGATTATGAACACATACCTCACTAGCCCCAGTACCTATCCTCTGCATCTTATTTAAGGACTTATATCAAGGTTGGATCTATATGTTGGAGCGCATATCACTAATTTACTCTAGAGAAACCCAATAGAAGCGCATTGATCTATATAAATATCTAAAATTGGCGCAAAGAGAGGGGTTTGAATCCTTTAATCTCACCCTGCGTGCGCCAGATTGCGGTTTGGGGATTGTTAATTGGGTGAGTTAGGGATGAGTTACATGACACACGTTTTAAAATGAGCTGTATCCAACGCTAAGTCTCCGTCCATCATATTTTCCTTATTTTATTGTACATAAAATAAACTCTGTTAGGTCTGATGTGGCCTAAACCTCCCTGGCTAATTACTTCACTGTGTAAAATGTACAGTACTGTATATTCATTACCAAGTTCTGGACAGTTGACACAGCTGTTAGATCAAAGTGGTGCAATGCATTAATGCAAACTTTCCTTAGCAGTGATACACATGGGGAATAGGCTTGAAACTAGCATCTGAATGAATGTTACACGTTTGTGACAAAACAGTTTGGCTTCCAGGCTCATCATCATGCAGTTAAGTTGTTCATGTTATCGCTAGGAGTCAGGAGGATAGGTAAACCTTTGCACCAGACAGCATCCTATAAAAATTGCAGTGTACAGAAAAAATGTCCTAGTTAGATTTGCCCTAGATATATCCACTGGAGAAATGTTGACACACTTTTACTGTCATTTGTGTGTTTTTCAGACCGAAGGCTCTAGATATTGATATATTTAAAATAACCAGATACACAATGTAAATCGGTGTGGATAGATGAGATTCCCTAAAACCAAAGCTACTTTCAAAATGTGCAGGACTCAAACAGATAGTACCTTCATCTGCATCAATGTGTTCCAAAAGATGTTAAGAGAATAGGCTTCAACGCAGAAGGTTATGGGTTGAATTCAGCTACAGGAACTAATAGCCTGTTAGGGAAATCGTTGTGTAACCAGCTAATTTGGGCAGATTTTATCCCCTCATGTTAGAAAATATAATTTGCCCATCAAATGCAAATTTAGATACATATTCACTTGATCACATTCCCTCTTTGTGCTTATTATTATTTAGAATTCTTTAATCTGATCATCAACCCATGAGCATGATTTTTTTCCCCCTACGTCTGTAAACAAGGTGCTTTGCCAAAAAAGAACTGTGGATGTTTGTTGAAATGTCTGGATGCTGGATATGCCTTCATTATATTATCTCTGCAGCACTGGAGAGCTTCAGGAAATAATATATATGTCGCAGAGTCAATTGCCAGGCAAATAATATCATAATCTATTTTAGAAAACATGAAAGTACACAGATTGTGTTTTTTATATTCACACACGGTACTATTTAACTTACAAGTAGACAATCTGATAGCTGGAACTCTGTGGGGGTATATGAACCAGGGCATAATTGTAATCTCGATGCTGCATTTTAAGCTTTATGTAAGAAACTTGTCAATCAGGTGCCCCCATTGCTGCTAAACATAGAACTATGATGGGACAGCAATGGTGGAGAGTGGAATGGCTGCAGAGTCACAGGGAGCGTTTGTGTGACATTTTGTAGTGTAGTGTTACTATGATGTCACATGTTTTTGGCTGAAATGAAAGAATGATACAAGGTACTGCGGATTTAGAAATGCTGTTTAATGAGCCAAAAACTTAGCGACGTTTTGACCAGAGCGGTCTTTTTCATGTGGTGAGTAGCTTACCACTTAAAAAAGACCACTCCTGTCGAAACGTCGCTAAGTTTTTGGCTCATTGAACAACATTTAAAAATCCATACTGCCTTGTGTTATTCTTTCATTTCTGCATGACTTGGATTTCCAGCAGGACAACTTGCAAAACACAAGTGCACCGGTAATGTATCATTCTTTATTATATGGTGTGCAGCAGTAACCCTTCTCATTGCAACATGTTTTTGGCTGGCACTGAGGCAGTGAGACTCAGAAGAGTGGTGGATGGATGGAGAAGAAAAGAGCGTGTTGTTCCCTGATGGACATCTCATTACAATATGTAAATGTAACTGGGTACCTCCTCCCCAATTCCTCTCATAACTGCCAACTAATTTGCAAACAGAGGCACTTGAAGCTATGAAACTTCTTACGAGGGAGAGAGAGGGAGGGACGGAGAGAGAGACTGACTGGCTACAGGTGCTTCTGTTTACAGGTACAGGGTTCTGTGTTGGTAAAGAGCTTAGCTTGTACTGTAGACAGTTGCTAACAAAGTGTTAGTTTGTGCTCCAGAGAGGAGTTAGGTATTTTGTTTGTTCTTTCTGTTTTGGGCCCTGTTTATAATAAACCTGATAAGCGAACATTATGTTTCCTGCCTTTCATCTGGGAGAAAAGACCCTGCAAAGTGTCTGAGTTGTGTATATATATATATATATATATATATATATATATATATATATATATATATATATATATATATATATATTTCTTTAAGAAATATACATTACACTGTATAAGTGGTGTCTTTTCTGTAAATCTGCGCACAAATCTGAATATAACCGCTGTTTGCACATCATACAGGACAAAAGGATTAAAAATGTGATGATACACAGCAGACTAAGAAGTGCCTTAATAAAATCTTACGTTATTAAAGTCAGAGTTTCAGTGCTATTTCCACACTGTTGAATAGTCCTGATGAAGTGTGGAAATAGCACCGAAACGTTGACTTTAATAAAGTAAGAGATTTTATTAAGGCACTTCTTAGCCTGCTGTGTAACATCACATTTATATATAGTTATAATAGCAGCTGCAGAAACTGCAGATGAAAGCCGCCAGCAACCTTGAAAAGAGACGCTTGGAGCACTTATTGTGAGTAAGGTGGGTATTCACTTGCTTTCCCCCACTTTTGAATACAGGAAAAAAGACACAGACAGCAAAAGGACCCTTTGGCCCGCGATACGAATTACATTTAAAGGAACTATCCAAGCAACATCCTACACGTGTTTTTTTTTAACATTTTAAATAAATCAGTTCTGTAGTATTAGATAATACTTTGTAACTTTTTTTATTTTTAAAATTCAACTCAATGGCATTTTTTTATGAGTTTTAATATACTTAGAATCCTTTGATTTGTATATCAGGCTTTAGCCCACCTCCCTAGCAGTGCAAAAACTTTGCAACACTTTCGTGTTTGTGAGCATTTGTTGGCAATATTCTCAAACTGTAATAATAGATAATGTTACCTTGGTAATATAAGAATACATTGTAGCTGCTGAGTTACACTGACTGGTTGATTTGAAACTGAAAGGCAGATATTTAGTGAACCTTGGGAAACAGGATTTTACTGATCAATCATGGGTGAACCAATCGATTTGCAGCTTAGGCAATTAGTTTTCAATAATTTTTCAATTAAGTGGGGATTAATTGGGGGAATCCTTGATGGAGAAGGATTTAGGAATGCTTGTAGACAGCAGGCTTAGCAATAGTGCCCAATGTCATGCAGTAGCTGCAAAGGCAAACAAGATCTTATCTTGCATTAAACGGGCAATGGATGGAAGGGAAGTAAACATAATTATGCCCCTTTACAAAGCATTAGTAAGACCACACCATGAATATGGAGTACAATTTTGGGCACCAGTCCTTATAAAAGACATTATGGAACTAGAGAAAGTGCAGAGAAGAGACACCACATTAATAAAGGGGATGGATAATCTGATTTATGAGGAGAGGCTAGCTAAATTAGATTTATTTACATTAGAAAAGAGGCGTCTAAGAGGGGATATAATATTATACAGTATACAAATATATTCAGGGACAATACAAGGCGCTTTCAAAAGAACTATTCATCCCAAGGGCAGTGAAAAGTACTCTGGGGCATCCGTTTAGGTTGGAGGAAAGGAGATTTCAAAGGAAACAAACAAACAAAGGAAAGGGTTCTTTACAGTAAGGGCAGTTACAATGTGGAATTCATTACCCAGGGAGACTGTGATGGCAGATACAATAGATTTGTTCAAAAAAAGGTTGGACATCTTTTTAGAAAGGAATGGTATACAGGGATATACCAAATAAGTAAACATGGGAAGGATGTTGATCCAGGGAGTAATTCGATTGCCTATTCTTGGAGTCAGGATTGAATTTATTTTTCCCTTTATGAGACATTATTGAATGATATTTCACTGGGGTTTTTTCTTTGCCTGCCTCTGGATTAAAATATTGTAAGTACGGATATAGGATATAGTATCTGTCATCTAAAATTAGCATAAAGTAGGTTGAACTTGATGGACACATGTCTTTTTTCCAAACTCATTTACTATGTAACTATGCAATAAAGGAAATTAAATATTGCATATATTAAATACAGATATATATATATCTTTTTTAGGTGTTTGGATTTCCGCTTTATGCTGCCATTTTGTTAGGTACACAGTTGTATTGTATGTCTTTATTTATATAGCGCCATTAATGTACATAGCGCTTCACAGTAGTAATACACGAGGTAATCAAATAAATAACAGATAATATAAATAACAGATCATGGGAAAAAGTGCATCAGACATAAAAGTAACATTAAGGAAGAGGAGTCCCTGTTCCGAGGAGCTTACAGTCGAATTGGTAGGTAGGGAGAACGTACAGAGACAGTAGGAGGGAGTTCTGGTAAGTGCGTCTGCAGGGGGCTAAGCTTTATATATCATGTGTCCAGTATTATCCACAGTGCTATTCCTATGCTTTTTTAAGCAAGTGTGTCTTAAGGTGGGTCTTAAAGGTGGATAGAGTGGGTGCTAGTCGGGTATTGAGGGGAAGGGCATTCCAGAGGTGCGGGGCAGTCAGTGAAAAAGGTTTAAAGTGGGAGAGGGCTTTAGAGACAAAGGGGGTAGAAAGAAGACATCCTTGAGAAGAACGCAAGAGTCGGGATGGTGCATAACGAGAAATTAGGGCTGAGATGTAGGGCGGGGCAGAAGAGTGTAAAGCTTTAAAAGTGAGGAGGAGAATCGAGTGTGAGATGCGGGATTTCATCGAAAGCCAGGAGAGGGATTTCAGGAGGTGAGACGCGGAGACAGATTTAGGAAAGAGCACAGCGATTCTGGCAGCAGCGTTTAGGATAGATTGTAGGGGAGACAGGTGAGAGGCAGGAAGGCCGGACAGCAGGAGGTTACAGTGATCAAGACGGGAGAGAATGAAGGCCTGAGTCAGAGTTTTAGCAGTCGAGCAACAGAGGAACGGGCGTATCTTAGTGATATTGCGGAGGAAAAAGTGATAGGTTTTAGAAACGTTTTGAATGTGAGAGGAGAATGTGAGAGAGGAGTCCAGTGTGACCCCTAAGCAGCGTGCTTGGGCTACTGGGTGAATGATCGTACTTCCAACAGTAATGTGGAAGGAGGTAGTAGGGCCAGATTTGGGAGTAAGTATGAGGAGTTCTGTTTTTGCCATGTTGAGTTTAAGGCGGTGGAGGGCCATCCAGGATGATATAGCAGAGAGACATTCAGAAACTTTGGTTTGTACACCAGGAGTAAGGTCGGGTGTTGAAAAGTAAATTTGTGCGTCGTCAGCGTAGAGGTGATATTTAAACTCAAGAGATGTTATTAGGTCACCTAGAGAGAGTGTGTACAGAGAAAAGAGAAGAGGTCCGAGGACAGAGCCCTGGGGTACCCCACAGAGGATCAATAGAGGAGGAGGAGGTGTTAGCAGAAGAGACACTGGAAGTACGATGGGAGAGGTAACAGTAGATCTCTGGCTGCAGATACCTGCACCCCCTACGTAGATAAGTATGTCTGGAAGCAGGGGTCCCCGGAGCTGAAATTAACACAGTTCAGCTCCGGAGACTCCCTGTTTCCATCCTGTAATCAAAAATAACAAAACATTTTCAATCACGCAGTGCTACATGTTCTGCTGCTTTAAGAAAGATGGACAGGAGGATACGAGGGAAATATGTATCTTTATGGAACTTGTAACATGATTTCATAATTATATTGTAGCATGTAATTTCTTATAATAACATAATATATATATATATATACACACACGTCACATGACACCGCAGCGTCATTTAACGCCCATCACCATGGCAACGCGGCGTCGCGGGGTCACGTGGCGTGACATGACCCACGGCGTCATTTGACGCAGACAGAAAGATAAGAGGGGCGTGAGCACCGGGCAGTAGAGGCAGGGGGGCGCAGCAACAGAAGTTTACGCACCCCTGCTATAGGAGATTACTCATTTAGGCTAAGCCCTTCCCTTATGCTGCACAGCTACAGGGGTAGGGGGACAATCTATAAATATGAGGGATTTGGCTCTCCATCTTCAGATCCCAGGAGGAACTAGAGGAGGGAATCTCACCTGTAAATATGTTTATAGTAAGTAACTAGGAAAGAAACCCTTTGTTATTTTCCAGTGAGGGAAAAGTCACGATGAATTACAGGGTCGCCCTATATGGCCCTTAGGATGGCCTATGCACAAGAGGGGATGGCAAGGCCCTCCATCATAGGTTCCTTAGTGATAGGTTCCTTAGAGTATCACCCCATTGCTGCCAGAAGCGATAGGTTCCCAGCTGTCCTCAAAAGAGGAGAGCAGAAGCTATGTTAGGGGGATAGGGTGTGCTTCCTCAAACTTGAGGGCACCCTGCCAATGGTTCCCAGTGGACGTGGGAGTGGCTAGATTCACAAAGCCAAGTGCATTGCCTTAAAGTGAAAACAAGAGAGAGAATCGTGCCTCGTTGCGGGTGAATGCTGCATGGGCACCCCTGAAGAAGAAGTTGTATTATTAGACTGTGCAAATAAAGTTAAAGAAAAGTTTATGGCGCCCAGTATCTATTTATTGCACACCAAACCGGCCCAGCACAAAGTCCAGCACCCTGAGAGACAAGGTAAAAGACCACTGAGCATACACATAAGCAATATCACTTTTGGAGAAATTGAGACACTTTGGTGTGGACCCCTCTTCTATTGGTCACGGAGAGAGGTGAGATAGGAAGATATCTCTATCTTAAATGAGCTTGTGTTTATTGCTACTGTAAAAAGATAGCACTGGCATGTACAAATTGACTATCCCTAACAAATGAAAGCAACACTTTCATTAAAAAAAACCAATACAGAAATAAGGAATCTCTGCCCCGAAGATCTTACAGTCTATTATTGAACCTTCACCTTCCCATTGGGCTATAAAATGACCCTAAATGTTGCTGTGTGGGTTTAAGTACATTTCAGCGGAATCTTTCAGGTTGCTTATCATTGCTATAATTATCATTATAAATTTTCATCCTGGTGATGTCAAGATAAAATAAGCTATTAAGAGCGAGTTTGTGTAAAGAAGAAAAAAAAAAGAAGAAGAAGAAGGTTAAGCATCATTAAAACTGACAGAATGAAGAATATCTTGTCTGGTGATCAAATTAAAAATAAATTCTCCTTTATAGTTGCTTAATAAAAATGCTCTCAAGATGACGACAAGACAACACAGTGACAAACTTTTCCCGGGGATATTACATAATATATACACATGCTCTCATTAAAGAAGCAGTGCCTTCTATTCTCTTCTATTCTCTTTTTTGTTTCTTGGTCCAATTTTTGATGCGGGGTGCAGACTCCCGAAGATCTACCACCAAAAAGGCTAACTGGGAAGAGTTAATCCATAGGCTGCACGTATGATGTTCTCTGTTCATCATGAGGATTGTCATGGGGCCCTTATGATGTATAAAACAGGGGAAGGGGGGAGAGAAGGGAAAAGCTCCTGCATCAGCTAGAAGTGGCGAGATAGTAATAATTATAATAATGAAGAATCCCGTCCGGTACAAAAAGGGATGAGAAGGTCATACATGAAAAAACAAACAAAAGATTCCCTCATGAATGCACTCAGATGGACCCAATGTGATTGATGGAATATAATTAAAATCAATTTAATGAATAATAAAAATATATTTATACAAAGGGGTGTGGTAAGACGGTCCAAGACCATCACCTAATGACATAGCAAAAGAACTTCTGCTTCAAATCAGTAGGGAAGAAGACCTAAGAATACACTATATGTGGCCAAATGGTATGTAGGCTATAGTGTGTGAGGGTTAATTCCGTCAGAAAAAAAGCACCTGTAAACAGTGAAGCAGTGCTATTATTTAAAAAACCAGCAGATGAAATATCTACCGGTACTGAATCTAAAGGAATATAATCCAAATAGCACAAAGTGAATACCAAGAAATGGCCAAAATAAAGTGCAAAGCTTATAGTGTCTAACGGTGTAGATGTATGACAGGCGTGTAGTCACAATACAAGCACACATTGGTAAACTAGAGTTACCCACAAACACATGATCAGCATAGTGGATTAACGAGGACAATATAATAAGGAAAAGTGAGGGGACCCTGAATAGGGCTAGCATAAAGTATGCTTATATAAAGCCCAGAGGCACGGTTCAGTGACCGTATCCAGTTATAGCCTCTAAATCCATAGATATCCTAAGCATTCACAAATGTATGAAAAGTAAATGTATATAAGATACTAAGATAGGGTCATCACAGATCATAGCACATAGATACTGAAGGTAATGAGTATCATATTGTAGTCTTCGAACAAAATCAAACACTAGATAGTTATGTGTATAGTAATGTGGAAACACATGCTGACAGTGTAAGGTTATTGCAGTAAAGTCGCCCTCGTAGTGGGTATAGAGAAAATACAAACAGCAGAAGTCTTACTGAGTATCAACTACCACTGTAACACAGAGACAAAAGCGCTCCCGGATACCCCCTTAAAACACATAATAACATTATATTGTGTCAAGGGGAAGCTGGGAAACAATATACTTAGCTTAGTATCGCTTAGTATGGAGCTTGAAGTAATTGCCCGGTGATCCTACGGCGTGACGTCACTACGCAGCACCGGCTACACGGATACACGGACACACGAGCCAGCTACATTGTCGCTGGCGCCTCTGCTCCTGTTTCCTCTACGGGCAATTACTTCTAGCTCCAACTAAATTGGAAAATCTGGGGCAATCTCCCAGTAAATGCCTCAACATTTCTGTGAGATTCCTAATGGCCCATTGGATTAACACAGAGGGGTCCCTGCTGTCCCCTTCAAACTGAATGGGACTGCAGGGACCCCTGCTGTGTTAATCCGATGGACATTAGGAATCTCACAGAAATGTTGAGGCATTTACTGGGAGATGCCTTAGTTTTTACCCAGGCCAGTGATCGGATACTGGTAGCTGCATCTGTATACAAAAAAAGGTTATGTATGAAATATTTTGTGGTATTGGTTGCTTAACCCTTTTGCTTCATTCATTTATGCACATTTATACATGTTTATACATATTAGCGGTGTTAATCCACCGGAAGACGATCAACATTGTAAAGGGGCCAACAACAATTAGAATAGGGAAAAACTGTGTCCAACCAAACATAACGAGGTGGACTCTAGTTGAAAATGAGAATTTATTTGTCCATGGTAAAAAACTAAGGTACAGGTGATCCTCCTATGCGTTTCGCGCTTTATCAAGGACAGTGGCCAACCTTTACAGAATACAAGTTATCATTTACAATACATTTTAGTTTTAAAGATGATGATGGTTTCTCCTCAAAAATTTAGTTAAAAAGAAGACGTTACTAGAAGATTTTTCTCGCAAGCATTGGTCCTGCCATGTATACTTTACTGTAGCTTGTTATGTCTGGGTGAACCATTTAAATAAATGATCTACATGTTGAGTTGTAGTTTTTACCAGACAATTTCAAGAACTATTTGCATTACCTATAAAGTACCTTGTTTCAGCTTTCACTTGCAATAAAAAAAAAATACACATACACAAAGAAGCTATGGATGTTGAAGGGCAAAAGTTTCTAAATGAACATGCAGGAAATAATGTATAGAAAACAATACACAGACAGGCATTTCCATATTTCAAGAAGAAGAAGAAGTGTTGATTTGACCTTGACAATAAAGCCTGAAATGATAACAGAGAGCAAGATGTATATGGATACCTATACATTTATTTATTTTTTGTAGTGCCAAGATTAGCCTCTTCACAAATTCTTTTCAGGCTTCTCTGGCAGAGATCGTGTTTAAACATTTGGTTAATTATACAGGGAAACTCTCTTTGTTAACAATTTCACCTTTTTTATACTGTATACCAAATTATATATATATATATATATAGATATATATATATCTATATATATCTATATATATATATATATGTGTTGGATTATATAGTCAGGTCATCAAGTAAGATTAGATTTTCTCTTTTCTTACATCTCCATGTCAGGATCTCCACTTATTTAAGGATAAGAATTGTTGATGATATACAGTAAGAGATTACTCTATGACTGTTTCCTGTTGCTGTTTAGACTGAAAAATGCTAATTAGTCTGTTTTCTATAAAAGTGCTAACATCAGAGTACTTATAAGTACTCATTGAGAATGCGCTGTTCAAGCGTGAAACGCGTGGGAGTGTTATCCCCCCTATTTTTTGTTCCAGTATGTCTTTTGTTTTAAATATGTAGTCCAATAAAAACTAGAGTTCGCAGTCTAGCCCATCCCTTGCTGCTTTTTTTTTTTTAACTTATACTGTAAGTGGGGTTACCCTGAAACAATGTGGGTGTTTTCAAACGAATTACCTAGCAATGTCATAGTGTTTATAACTTTCTATCTGTATGTATTTAATTTCACTGCACATGTGATGTGACTATATGTAGCCATACTCTGACACACTGGTTATTTACCCTGTATGATTTAATATGTAATAATAACTTCTTTAATACGATTTGCATTTAAAAAGGAATGTGGGTGTTATATTCTGATTTTGGCGTGCAGGGGACCACACAGCATTTTCAATTATTTGCTTGAAGGACTTTGTTTGGGGTCCTTCTGCTTCCCGTGCCCCAATAAAATAGAATTATTCAAACTTATCTATTAGTTGAAGTTCTGTCCGGACACTAATACACTAATATTGTACATACAGTATGTCTGGATATGTTACCATGTATGTTTGTAATTTTTTGTTTCATGCTTACAGTCCTTTCCTTTTGCTTCTATGGGTTTTTCTACTTCCTCTTCTCATTTTAGTGTCTGTGCTTTGGTCAGCATGTTTGGTTTGCTTAAATATTAGATTTTTATGCTGATATCCTGCTCTTCCATTGACTAAACTTTTTACATGTACTATCAATGGCAAAAGCGGTACAATTCTGGGGCAGAAAGTTGCACCATATGTATTAACTAAAATGAAACCCTTTGGTCTTCAATGAGACCCTTTTCTTTATTACATACAGTTTGGTGCAGATTTTCTGCCCATGAAGTGCACCATTGTTGCTATGCTTCACATGGCCCTTGGTCTTTGATTGTGATGTGCAGGAGGGGCTGTGATACTGAAAGGGTTAAAGCAGCAATACCCTCCCCCCAATAATGTTTCCTACCTAAACCAAGTTGTCCCACAAAGTTAATCTTTGGCTCGCCCCGACACCCGGAAACTGACCGGTTTCCAAAATATTTGTAGTTTGTTTGTGCCAGTTTTGGCAATAAAACTACTAACGTCCACTTGGACTACAAAGATGGCTGCAGAGTCACCAATAAAAATCTGCACTGATATTGGACGCCGGAGCAAACCGTGACCTTGTGACCATTTTAAGTCTACCAGTTTGTCCCGTGAGCTACCGGCTCGCCACTCTTGCACCGGAGTGTCCTCGCTCAGACATGTACGGGGACTACAGATGAGCTCTGGTAAAACCCCAGTTCGGGTAAGGTGAAAAAAAGGCACAATCAATTAATTAAAACCAATGAAAAATAAATCACATGAAAACAAGCTAAGATCATATTCTTAATGTAAACCCCTCTCTCTTTTGTCCTAGCTGTTTTTTTTGCAAAAGCAAATGAATTGCAGCATCAGAACTTATGGAAGTTCAGCTCAAGAGCATTCAGGTTTAGAAGGATATGGGCTACATGAACAAGTTGTTTTGTTTGACAAACTCTGAGCCAAAAAGGAAGAGGTTCTTACTGTATCTAAGGCACAATACCAAACAAAATGTACAGTCAACAGACACAAGATAATACCTGCAGAGCAAACCAGTTTCCAAGCACGTAGCTTCATCTACTTCTTGCTATTCTGCTTGCTTCTTCTTATAGATGTGTTTTGCGATATTGTACTATTTTTGGATACATTTCTTGTTTAGACCAATTTGTTTAAACCACAAACCTCTTAGATTGTAAGCTCTTCGGGGCAGGGTTTTCCTTTCCCATTGTCTGATTTTTGCTGCACTTATTGTATTATTATAATTCCCTATACTGTATTCTTTGTGAAGTGCTGAGTACACTTTTGGCACATAAATAAAGACATACAATACAATACAATACAGTTTAAGAAGGACAGTTCACACATCAAAACTTTGAGTAAATAGTCTATTTAAAGTATGAATTTATGTTGGTCAGCATCCCCTTGTCAGTTCATACATCTCACTTAATGATGTATGTCAGTGTTCAGAAACACATAGCATGACTTTTGGTCATGCAAGTCGTATTGCACATTAAAATATTTTCTATTGCTCATAGGATTGTATTCATGCGTCCATGTAACATCGCTTAGCTAATTAACATTGGTTTCAGTAGTTGGCCAGCTTTTTATGTTTGCTGTTGAAACACACTTTCTATGCTTCTTACAGCTGTTCTGTAAGATTGTGCAATAAGGGCTTCAAGCAGTAGCCTTGTGATTAAGGTGCATTGAAAGACCAACATTAAAAAAATAGTGCTGTACCAGCTATTTGGAACTTTGGACATGTCATTTTGTCTCCTTATCTTTGGTACATAACATGCGATTGTAAAATCCATGGAATTATTATATAAACATATCGCAGAGATTCACTCCAATATACTATAGATATCTCACGGCAATCCGGCTCTAACTGCCATTGACTTGAATGTAGTGCGATAACCCACAATGGAGCTCAGTGAATCTACCCCTATGGGCTTATCGTTGCTATTGTGTACATAAATTAGCAACCAAATGGATATCAACTTACATTTATTCTACTTCAGAATTTTTTGTAAATTCCTACACCTTTAGAAGGAGACATTGGCACTGGATAAAGGGTTAAAAATTAAGAATTACTATGTGGACCAGCAAAGTATTAATTTTGAAGCAGATGTTTATTGGCATAAAAGAGATGTCTTCATAATGCTGCAATGGAGAGCTTGTTCCATAACATCTTGAAATAAACTGAAGATGGCATTGTTATGGGGTCTATTCATTTCTGTGTCTAAGGCCAATTCTCAATTTTTTTCTGCATCAATACAAATGTGTAAAGTCTAAGGTGATGTAAACATACAGTAACACAACTTGGTAAAGCACTTTCATAAAGGTCCAACCCAATTCTAACACTACTTTTCAAACTTCAGAACTTGTAGTTTTGAATATTATTAATATTATTTTCCATGTAGTAAGCATAATACATATCATATTTGTCAACTTATGCAGGATTCTTTTAAATGGTACTGTTTTTTATTGGAGTAACAGACAGATTCCGGTATACATATATATGGGATTCATTCTCCTCATCAACATGCCAGTTCTGCAGATTTCATAATTAAAAAGGTTATGAAAATAACATCTTAAAAGTTGTGCAATAAGAATAGGTGTGAGTCACTTATTTGCAGTCCAGGTGAGTCTGCCAAGGATTTTTTGAGTGTGTCCTAATGACCATAGATGGGAGAAATGTTGCTTTCAAGTTGACATTTCTGTTATTTTATTATTAGTATTTACAAACGTCCTATCAGTCACTAGATTGTAGTCCAGTCCAAATGTCCCCTTTCCATAGAAATGCAGGACATCCAGCATGCACTGGAGTTGGGATTGGAAAACAAGGACTTGATTAAAATCTACTTAAGACATGGAGTTTGAATGGTACGTCTTCATTATCTCTGTAACTTAAAGGTGCAATTCCATGTAGCCAGCCAGAAAAAAAAACCTTTATTAATGAACTGAACAGTCTAATTGACTTCACTAATCTAACCATGTTAATAGCAAGCGTTTGGCTGCCTTCGTTATTTTGGGGGGGGGGGGGGAGGTGAATTAATTTACTAATTGATATTTTTTTAAGGGTCTTCTGAATTGGGGAGTTTGTTAGTGGAGTGTTTTCTTTACCCCTAGCTCACTCTGTCCTTCTTAGAGACAAAAAGAAAACGGGGAGTACAGAGGCGGTTCTGGATGTACAAACTCTTGTATAACAAATAGTGACACCAGACAAAAGGGAGCAGCAAGAGGAACTCAACCTGCTCCCAAGTCTCCGCTCACCATCTTTACAGACTAACGTGAAGAATATTTAAATATAGCTGTAGGTAAATATAGCTAAGTGTGATTTTTGGTAAAGGAAGGTATCAACAATCACCCACATGTAACCCCTTAAACATGTTACTGCCAGGAGTTCACTGTGGTTCTAGGAGGGTTTGCCCTTGGCTCCTTACCCTGCTAACACATATGCTGCCTGGAAAGGATAAACAAAAGACAACAGACCTACCGTAAACAGAGACAAAAACATCCAAGCAGCAATCATGTCTCCTTCGGTTTATTTCCCTCGTTATAAGGACATGCCGGTAGAACTGTTCTAAAACGTAATAAATGAGTGTTTTGCTTTTCCTCCTGAACAATGGTCGTGCAAACAATGTCAAGTGTGCAGCTGCTGCGTTCCAACCGTAAATCACACAAGAAGAGTTTGCCGAGATTACAAAGTGTAAAACACAATCAGTTTTCTAAGCTTACTGTGGTGTCTGAACGAAGGTTCAGGTATTTCTACACGGAAGCAGTTTGTACTTTGCTTTGGATGGTTTAAACTAGTTTTTGCCTGAAGGGCGAAAGCAAATGCCACCCTTTTACTGCCAAATATATATTTTCCTATGGTCAGAAAACTGTTTGCTCATTTGCAAAAAAGAAAGCATGCCGTGGGCATGCAACAATTCAGATTTGTGGTGAAGTTCCACTTTCGCGTAGACCGCCCAAAACACTTTGGAACAGATGTACTAAACAGTGCTAGGCCATAGGTTGCATAGGGTGCCTTATGGCTTACCACTGTTTAGTAACTGGCTCCTTTGTACTAATTGCCTATAGCGGTTACTTTGTCTTTGACATCCCAAGCTGTTTGTATTACTGGGAGAGTTGTAGTTCAAAAGACATTCACTGTTGAGGCAGCAGAGCAAAAAGTGAATACTTACAGTGGCATCTAATCAATGAAAGTGAGGCCTTAATACTGTCTCAATATCAGTTGTCCTGTCACTTTAATCTCGTATGCCCTGGTAATTCACCTGTATTTCTTAAATACCATGGGTAGGGAAGTGATAAAAAAAAAGCACTTTTGTTTCAGGTGACTAAATAAATAATTAACAGATGAAGGGATTTCTGTTTTTTAACGGGGCTGCGAGATGCAAATTTACAGAACACAAAGTGAAGTCTTAAAGGTGCAATGACACATAGTCGGGTAGTTATACATCTTAGGGGAAGTGTTTGCCAATTAAATGTTTCCTTTACTCTTATCCTGAAACTAGGGTCACGTATTGAGGTATGAATAGCTTCAGTTAGCTTTAACGCATGTCTTCCCTCTTCCAAAGCATGACAAGTCCTTAATGTCTTTCTTAACTTTATTGCAGAAGTAGAAAACAACAGGAACTTGTAGGTGTAGTGTAGGCAGAGAGTGCTTCTCTATGTGGGATGCTTCTATGGGGTTAGACTATGGTAAGAGAGAAAGGCCTTACCAGGGGTGGATGCAGACAGGTCTGTACTCACTGTGATCTTAGGTGGAAAAGGAAGTGAGGGGCAAGGGTCACACTAAAAGTGAAGTGAGACTGCACTAACTGTCAGCAAGGACAGGGGGGAATGGGAAATGGGAAAGCCCATTAACTGGCGGACTGGAGATGTTGCCAGAGCAACCAGGGGTGTGACAGACTGGAAGGAAAGGGCAACATAAAGTATCCATTCCATCTGCACTAGGAGTAAAACTGCAAGGAAAGTCACATCCAAGTACAGCAAGCAGGCAGAACTGCCAAGGGAAGGGGGGCTGAAAAAGAGAAGGCAGACATGGGTATTTCTGTTCCATGACAACTCTTAACCCACCCTGTCATTTCATAGAGCCAACAAAGAGGGGCAGAGGGGAGGGGGCTGTACAAGCATTTACTGAACACACAGTGACATCACACAAAGGGAGCAGCCCGAGGAAATCAAGCCTTAACGGAGTCTAACTTAAAGTTCCCAGATGTCACTGTCTGCAAATCAATGCCTCAAAATGTTGCTCTGTCTGCCTGATATATCCATGTTTGCAGACTTAGGCAGTAATCCTATGTATGAGGAAATGGGTGTTCTGGCTGTTTTTGGCCAAATTTGATTTTATATGGTTATTAGGCCACAAATAGCCCAATATGGCTTCTTTTGCATACCCTTTGTGAAATGCGTAGAGTTGCCGTACACCCCCAGCCCAGACGGACCCGGTCAGTGACGTCACATCCTGTGACGTCTCCCGAAGCACCGACACCACCAAAGAAGGACGCGTGAGCAGAGAGCTCCCACTGGCAGCTGCATGCGCACCAGCTGCTGAAGTGAGCTGCGTCCACTTGAGAAGCTTCAAACTACCGGTATCCACTCAAATGTGAGTGGCCATTTTTAAATGTACCCACTAAATTGTTTTACTCCCTACACTTAGTCTGCCTCTTCTTGTGTATACATTTGCATGTTACCTGGGAGCTGACATACGATTAGGACTGATGACATCATCGTCAAGTCTTCTACCAGCACTCAGAGATTACCCTGGAAGGGTACACCGCCTACGAACTATTGTCAAAGTGTGAGTGTGCACTCATTAGGTGTTTCATTCATTCCATCATTTTATTACACAGTATTGCACTATGTATTTGTGTTTCATTTTTTGCATATTCCATGGTCCCTGAGCTCCCTGCATTTTCTCAACAATTTAGTGAACGCTGATTGATTGCGGGAGAATGGATTGATCGTCAGCTGAGGTAATTCGTTTTCAATAAAGGTAATCAAAGGCTGCACGTATTAAAACAAAAAACATTTTTTAGCGCCACTTGAATTGTCTCTTTAAAGGAGCAGCCTTTTTTTGTTTGTTTACATAGGTTTGAAGCAGGGGGTCTCCGTTTTCTTGTCCTAATACCTAAAACTTTGTACTATAATTAGATTGTAAGCTCCTCGGAGCAGGGACTCCTCTTCCTAAATGTTATGTTTATGTCTGAAGCACTTATTCGCATGGCCTGTTATTTGTATTATATGCTATTTATATGATTGTCACACGAATTACTACTGTGAAGCGCTATGTACATTAATGGCGCTATATAAATAAAGACATACATGCACTACTATAAGTAAGTTAAGATAAGAGCTACAGGTGGTATCGCAATTCCTTCCTAATCGGTTGTAGTCATAGAAACAGTTCTCATAATTAAAATCCTTTACTGAGGAAGGATATAAAGTGCTCAGTGTTTAAAATGTGACAGCAAACTAAACAAAGGGGGAAATAATTTGCACACCCACATCCAGGTAGCACAACAAAGTAAAAGTTCAAGTGTTAAGAGTGGGCACTAATCGAATAACCATATTCTTGTATCTCTGATATGAAATACAGTGCAACATAGTTAATATGTGTTTGAATGGAATAAATGACCGTTGTACTACAAAAGTTCCTGGCGCCCATTATTCTACAACGTTGCTACCTCACCGCCCAGCCGCCTGAATCCAGCCCCTGATTCGAAATAACCCATGCGGAGTAGCCATACATAACACACCAATGCAATCTCCCTAGGGAGCCAGGCAGGGAGGGCTACGCTACTGAAAACTACATTTTCATTATATTTATATCTAAATGGCCAATGTGTCTGATGTTCTGCTCTTGCTAGTGGAGAGCAGGAGGTGCAAAGCATTGGTGTGTGAGGTCAACCGGCAGTATTTAGTTTATATGCAGATCTGAAGAGGGCTGAATAATGTTATTATTATTGCAGCAGGACATGCACCACGTGCCACTGTCAGAAGCCGCTATTGTTTTGAACCAGCCCCACGATACAAAGTGGTGAAGTTTACACCCTAACTTGGGAGCGCTCTAGCTGGTGCAACAACATTTGTACACATCTGTGTGTAAGGGGAACAGCTTGTTTTTGAAAAAGCAAGTAAAAATAGTAGTCTGGTTTTGGATAGTCTTGTTTATCATTGAATGACGTTTGAGTCTAAGTCCAGAGAGATAAGACAGGGAGCCAAAAGGAAAATGTTAGTAAAGCTTCAGATTTTGGTAGTCAAAACTAAATAAATCCATGAACCCCTTACATAAAATGAAAAATAAACAGTTCACATAGTACAGACCCGTGTTTAGATCCAAAAAGAACCTTCATCAGGATTATTTTTCATATTTAATTAACTTCATAGGGGTGAAATGTATCACCTGGAGTCTGAATCATAATGGGTTTGGAGAAAATTGAGTTTAGTTCATCTTCAACAAAGGCATAACTGCAGCAATCTTAAAAGACCCAGTAAGGCAATTAAGAGAAAGAACTGAAGAATCTCTGAAGAAATAGAGAACAGGATTTATTTATTGCTGTACAATAAAATATGGTCAAAGGGCTCATTTTTCTCTAATATATATTTTACTGGACCCTAAACCCACAAGAGTTCATTAATTACATTTGCTTTTGGCATTAATGCTAACAAATTATTCTTTGCTATTTCCTTAATTAAATGTTGGGTAAGCATAAATCCCTGAGGGCTTAATTTTAACAAGCGCTCTTTTACAAACTGTACAAAATGCTTTCAATTTTAGTACAGCATTAGATGTGCATCATTCATACTCAAGGTCAAAATCACTTTTCCTGTATAATCTTTAGTTACCTTCTGTGTTTTCATTTCATGGACAGATTTGCATGAAAACAGAGTACAGCTAACAAAAAATACCCCTTGTGTGGACATTCACATGTTTCATGGACAGTGCTTTTCCCCATTATCTTTTAGCATACAGTGCTTCTACCGCAACTAGGGATTCTGGGTAATGACATGCAAATGAGTTATGAAAATAGAAAAACTGAAAAACCCCATAAAGGCCTTGTTCAAATGTTACTTTGGATAACACGTACATTCCCAATTTCTAATTAAGACAACCCTCCTCTTCCATGTAATTATAGCGATTATTTATTGCGCTACTACTGGGGAAGAGAGAAGGATTTGGGATGGGATTTCTATAAAAAATTCAGAGTGTGAAATAGCTATACTAAAGCTACAACCTTACTTTTTATAACAGTGTTAATAGCAATAGAAAGGTTTAAATGTGTACTCCACTGTTACAAGTATGTTGTGGTTGAATAATACACTAATGTTTATGTATATTACTTTGTTTTTGGAAGAGGGAGAGTGGGATAAAGGTGTTATAGTAAAGAATGTCAAGAGAAGGTTACATCTTGAAAGAAAATACATAATGGCTGAAGCTGTATTTTATGTGTTGCTTTCTGCTTCAGTCCATGTAAGTAGTTAGTATATTTATTTCTAAATGTATTGGGAAAAAAAGTCATTTTTAAATAAAGTGATTACAATTAATCAGAGATGATGTTGCAGCTTTCGATTGGTGACTATATTTGTTACATTTTACCAGGCTCTGGTAAAAAAATAAAGCTAAAAAAAACTGGTAAGCAGAAGGGTTCCTTGATCTGTAAGCTCCTCGTGACTCCCCGGTTCTACCAAGTTTAAATAACAAAGGGTTTTGGGGTGTATTGCATGTTTAACAGGCTGAACACAGCATATTGAATAGGAGGAGACTGTGTTTTGGTGATGCTGGTTCAAACACCTATACAGCACTTTCACTTCCTTTCATTGCCAGGGGGAAACTGGGAAATATGTAAGGATGAGCAGGTATGTGGGTTTGATATCTGAACTTTGCCAGGGACCCCCGCTGTTAATCTAATGGGCCATTAATCAATGCAGCAATGCTGGGTCTAGTTTAAGGCAAGTTTAAGGCATGTATCCAGCATGTACCTGGGTCTTTTTGGCGATTGCCACTGGCTTGTGTTAGAATAGTCGCAGTCTCTGCTGTATACAGCACTTTCACTTCCTTTCATTGCCAGGGGGAAACTGGGAAATATGTAAGGATGAGCAGGTTTGTGGGTTTAATATCTGAACTTTGCGGACGTCAACATTTGTTTGGAAAACTGGAGTCGAACTTCAGAACAAACTTTCGAATCCAAACAAAACTCAAACCAAAACACTTTTTTTTTAATATTTTTATAAGAGCTAAGCAAACTTTCAGCTTCACACATAAATACATCTGCAAACATTTTTCTAAAGTTTGAGAAGCTAACAAACGTTCATGATTACCTTGAGTTTATTCACAAAATGTAAAAAAAAAAAAAAATCTCGGACCAACACAGTTGCAAAAGAACCAAAACACAACTTTTGTTTTACAACCAATACCAAAACAGCAGTAAAAGCGCCCTCCACCTGTAGGGATTTATCACCATTTTTGGACAATGGGAGATCTTTTTCAACTTTACATTTGAAATGATTCTGAGAGTATTGGGTCTCTAACTGCAAATCCATTGTGAAGTTTTTATTTGTTTATATTTGGGGGGGGTGGGGGGGAGGATAAAATGCCTTTATTATAATATATTCTTCTGCATATGTACTAATTTTGATGTGAGTTGTTATTTTTCCTAATTAAGGTATTACATTAGAATTTCAGAGAAAATATACTTTTTGACTTACTAAGTGGAACTGCAGCTTTAAAGATGAAATACCGAAATTGCCTTGTGAGATGAAAGGAACCATCCTACGAGCACTTTTCCCTGCTGTACACCAATTTGTCCTTTACATAACCTTGGAGATTGTAACTTCTAAAAAGGTCTGCATCTAAGCTCCTCATGCAGAAAACATTATTCTGGTTGTGAACTGAGTGCCTCGAGTTTTATCGTCTGATTGGTACAGTGGATTATTACAGGCAAAGAGCTACTTCATTTGTTTGCAATGGACTCTTATTTTGATCAGCCTGGGAACATGACATGTTATGGCTATCAGAATAAACCTTTAGATGGCCGGCTCTTTTAATTGACTTTACCTCCAAAACCAGAATAAAATAGCAACAAACTTCAAAAAGACAGCTGCAGTTTCCAAAAGACTTCTGATGACTATGTAGCCATGTGTAAGATTGGTGTACATATCTCTTTCTCATGCTGGCAGTAAACCTGGTAAGTATGCAGGAATGCCAGTAGTTATCATGGAGGTTTGCCCTCACACCCTGGTGAGGTGTCATATGTCCCCAAAGGAAGTGACAACATGCATTGTGCCCCCACTTAGTGGTACAGAGCAGGTTTGTTCTCTGGGGGGTGATATAAGACACAGCACTGCCTAAAGTTAGAAGTCAGTTCCTGTTGTTGTGCTGCCTGTTCACTGAGAGGCACGTGAAGGTTGCAACAGTGTTGCAGTGTCTCCTGCTAGCTGTGAGTCAGTGAGCAGACGGAGCAGTATTAGAGGAGTGAGCAGAGTGAGCAGAGTTACAGGAGCTGAGAGAGACAAAGCAGCTCAGGAGAGGAGCTGACAGCAGCCAGAGAAGCTGGGGAATCTCTCTCTGAGAGTAAAGGTGGAAAGCAGCTCTATTAGGGACAAGGGACCTTCCTAAGAGAGTGCTGCAAAGAGATGAGTGGCTGAGCTGTTGTCTGTGAGGGGCAGCTTGCCCATACCACCATGCAAATAAAGATGCCATTGTTAAAGATACCTCCACTGGGTGAGTGTGAAGTTACTCAGCAGTGGATGGCACCACCAAGAAGGAGTTCCTCACCAGGACCATCTCCCTGCGGAAGCACAGATCCTGATGAGGTGGAGGCGCTGCACATGAAGTAAGTTGGACTCGCACCCACTACCTCAGCTACCTGTCCTGATGACATCCCCTAATAACACCAAGCGGGAGACTCAAGAGTCCTGTTACTTGCAGGTGCACCACCACACACGCCTTGTAATGGGGGACTGGTTAGACTACACGGGCCAATATGAGATTGGGTGGGTCAGGCCAGAGGGAGCACCCGTTACAATTGGAGGCGCTGCTGAGATACCTGTCAACAGGACAGGCTTTTGCTAGGCACACAATAGGAAACAGGGAAAGTGTCTGCTGCCACTTTGTGCTGCGTGGGACGGGGCCAGGGGTAGTCAGGGAGATGCTGGAGATGCATGCCGCAAAGACGCCTTGGGATCCGTTAGGGGTTAGTGAGTCTGGAGCCGGGGGCTATTGCTGTTCTAGTCGCCTTGAGGTAGCGCTAGCGGGGGACGCCTGAAGGGGTAAACTGGTAACTGAGAGCAGGAATTCTGGAAGGGTCCGCACTAGGCTAGCCAAAAGTAGGTCGACGCCCAAAGTACTGCATGGAAGAGCCAGAGTACTCTAGTCTCCATTCCAGACCACTTACCAAGGAGCACAGACTGGAGGAAAGCGTTACAGTAGACACAGAAAGAGTGAGCCTAGCCTGAGGTAGTGCAAACACGAGTCAGATCTACATTAGGTACACAAGGTGGTGCACAAGGCATTTTATTGCATCGGTGTGGATGGAGGAGCTCCATGTGCGATAACAGAGAAAAGAATGGCGACCGCAAGATTGGAGGCTCTCTCAAGCAGTGAGTCACACCAAAGATGGCGGCTCCCGCCAAGTCTGGAGAGCACCAGGACTGTGCAAGAAATTGTTGCAGAGTATTGTCCGGGTTGGGTGTGGGTGCCAAAACCAGAGCCCCGCCCCTGCACTGTGAGTAGTTCAGCACAGAGTCAGAACCACTCCTTGGTAGAAAGAGAGAGAGCCCCGTCAGAATGGAGGATCTGCAGAGCGCAGAAGGTCCAGGATGGCAGGGGGCAGAGAGAACCGTCAGAATGGAGGATCTGCACAGAGTAGAAGGTCCAGGATGGCAGGGGGCAGAGAGAACCGTCAGAATGGAGGATCTGCAGAGCGCAGAAGGTCCAGGAAGGCGGGTAACCGAGGAACATGCATATGACCTGTGCGTGGAAGAAGAACAAGCTACAGAAGAGACTTCTGTGAGCCTGTTGGAGACTGGCGTGACAGCCGTGGCTGCGCCGGGGTTGTCCTGTCTATGCTCTCGGGAAAGTAACCTTGAGGCTAGGGAGGACGACAGTGTTGCTAGAGGGGAGGAACGAAATGGACTTTGTTATCATTCAATATACAAACAGCCAAACGCTACCTCAAATGTGATGAAGAAAGACAGTACTAACCAACATGGCGGTTCCCGCGTTCCCGGGATACCGCTTGGGCCAGCTGCAGAAAGTCTTGCAACTTTGCAGTTTGCTAATTGTTGGCCAGGATTGGCGCCAACGAGAAAACTCCACCCCGTTGGGGAGTTTGGCGCGAAAGCTGGAGCCGCGCCCTCATGGACTATGACTGACTCCGCCCCTGTGCTGGGTCAGCCTACAAGTCTACGAGACCCTCCTCTAGAGTCCACCAGGGGGAGTGAGCACATTGAACTGCCAGTAGCAACTTCTGTTCCCCCTAAGAACGAAACAGAATGCAGCAAAGCACAACCTCAGCTACAAGGGGCATGGCGGGCCAAAAGAGTGACTTACCCCTTTCTTTTGTGCCCGTGTATACATAAAAGGAGGAGGGGTGATAGGATCTTTGCCAGTTATTCATTGCCTAAAGGATTCCGGGAAGTATCCAATGACGGAATCACCAGCTTGAGGTGTGAGGACTCTGATTGTGTATCTCTGGGAAAAGAACTTGTTTGGGGAGCTACTTTCTTTGCAAAAGGAGCAATCCTGCTTGTGTCTAGCTGTTATCTGCCTAAGCGTGAGGAGTTCCAAGCTCCGATGACAGAGACGGCTCCAGATCCGGTTCCAAAACCGGAACCCCAGATGATGGAACCATTCCTGACGGAATCAACGAAGGGTAAGGTGACTGCCCAGGGAGAAGGGGGATCGCTACCACTGGTACCGCTGGAGCAGGACCGCTTCAGGCCGAGGGCCATCAGCGAATGCGAAGCGCCCCGACGCTGTTCCCCTGCGGAGATGTCCCTATCCCCATCCTGTACTACTGAAGACAGTAGTCAACCAGCGGTGGTGATGCGCCAGCCGGCGGACCACACAAGTGAAGCTGAAGATAAAGAGACATTTATCCCATCGGCTGCGGACCATGATGTAGGCCCGTGTGCTCTACAACAGCCAGTCCGGCCTACCACAGAGGAACACATCGCAAGCCAGCGGAGTGGTGAGGAACCTCCTAACCCCCCACAGGCGCCGGTGGTGGCAATGGCGGAGGTCGTTCTGGAGGAAGAGGTTCCGGTTGGGAACCCAACGCAAGATGGCGGCGAGTCCAGCGAGATGGCCGTGTCCTCTCGGCCAAGCAGCTGTACCCGGTTGCCTGGGTCCGAGAAGAGCCAGCAGGCCCTGCGGAAGCCTGGGAGTAAGGAGGCGAGTGAACCGGGGTGCCAGTCCGATGGTACTGGGCAAGGTAGCGAGAAGTTGCGGGTCGTAGTCCCGCGTATGCCGGCGGTGTTTCCCTATGCCCAACCCCAGGCCATAGTTAAAACCCCTGCACCTGTCACTTTTTCCTATGGGTCCCAGTCTAGCCAAGGGTTGTCTGGGGAGTCCCGAGCCACTTTTGAAGAATGGACTGGGGAAAATCTGGACTGGGGTGACTGTTTTGTCTCCGATGAGGGGTCGGGGAGGGAAATGTCTATGCAACGAATGTTATACTGCACTAATGATGACAATCGTACTGTTGGGGTGGGATGTGATCCTAAGAGCCTTGGGTCAAATTTTGGGTCTCCAGGAACATTGGGAGTTTCATCTGGGGATTTGGGTAATGTTGCTCATATGGTGCCTATTGCCCGGAGAGCCCCCTATGTGCCCTCACTGTCAGGACGAGTTATTAGGGATCGCCAAAAGTTGGTACGTAATTTTCATCGTCCCTGGGAGAACGAACTTATGTTTGAAATGGGTTCCCTTGATTCAGAAAATTGGGATCCTGGCGGGTTAGATGAGAAGTGGTGTAGTCAAGAGGGGATAGTCTACATCTTCAGGAGTTGCCTTGGGGAAATGTATGGGCATGATCCTCTCAGTCCACTAGCATCCAAGCCAGAGTTATGGGCTGATGGTGGGTGTACAGTATGTCCCCTAGAGTGTTACAGCATTGATGCTCTAAGCCCAGTGGACCATGCTGTGCGCAAGCCACCTTAAGAGGGTAGAGTAGTCCCAGTAATGGATACTCCAGCATGGGGTAATCCTAGTTGTTATACATCTAAAGTTAGGATGTATCTGTTATTGTATGATGAAAAGATATGTACTGTAATGTGTTGTTATGTTTTGCAGTGCTACCTGAAGGAAGGTTCCGCAAATTTAGATCCCAGCCGGGTGGTTGGGGTTGCACCAGGGGGAGAATGTAGCCATGTGTAAGATTGGTGTACATATCTCTTTCTCATGCTGGCAGTAAACCTGGTAAGTATGCAGGAATGCCAGTAGTTATCATGGAGGTTTGCCCTCACACCCTGGTGAGGTGTCATATGTCCCCAAAGGAAGTGACAACATGCATTGTGCCCCCACTTAGTGGTACAGAGCAGGTTTGTTCTCTGGGGGGTGATATAAGACACAGCACTGCCTAAAGTTAGAAGTCAGTTCCTGTTGTTGTGCTGCCTGTTCACTGAGAGGCACGTGAAGGTTGCAACAGTGTTGCAGTGTCTCCTGCTAGCTGTGAGTCAGTGAGCAGACGGAGCAGTATTAGAGGAGTGAGCAGAGTGAGCAGAGTTACAGGAGCTGAGAGAGACAAAGCAGCTCAGGAGAGGAGCTGACAGCAGCCAGAGAAGCTGGGGAATCTCTCTCTGAGAGTAAAGGTGGAAAGCAGCTCTATTAGGGACAAGGGACCTTCCTAAGAGAGTGCTGCAAAGAGATGAGTGGCTGAGCTGTTGTCTGTGAGGGGCAGCTTGCCCATACCACCATGCAAATAAAGATGCCATTGTTAAAGATACCTCCACTGGGTGAGTGTGAAGTTACTCAGCAGTGGATGGCACCACCAAGAAGGAGTTCCTCACCAGGACCATCTCCCTGCGGAAGCACAGATCCTGATGAGGTGGAGGCGCTGCACATGAAGTAAGTTGGACTCGCACCCACTACCTCAGCTACCTGTCCTGATGACATCCCCTAATAACACCAAGCGGGAGACTCAAGAGTCCTGTTACTTGCAGGTGCACCACCACACACGCCTTGTAATGGGGGACTGGTTAGACTACACGGGCCAATATGAGATTGGGTGGGTCAGGCCAGAGGGAGCACCCGTTACAACTATGTAACGAAAATATAAAGGGTTTAATTCTCTCTCTGCAGGAAAGACTAGCTGTGAACATAGCGGCAGCTAAGGCTGCCCTACATCAACGGGGAGGTTAATGAATATATGACATTTTCTAGTTTACATTATGCAGGTCAGCAGTTAAAACTTTTTTTATTATACCGCTCACAAGTAAATAGGCGTTTCTGTGTGATTGCACCCCAACTGGCACTATTGCTGGTATTTGAATAAGCCCAGATGAGTGTCCCATACAAAAAACTAATTCCAAGCTTGTACACAAACTGCATCATTTATCAGCTTGATTGTATAACTTTCTTTGATAAATCTTTTTGTTGAAGCTTCTTCTCCAGCTGAAACATTTAAAGGTGCAGATACGATCTCCCCCCAACCCCCCCAAAGTTGTCGAATACAGAAAACAGCAAGTACATTTAAAAGCATTTAACTTGAACTCATTGTTTTTTTTGTGTGTCCAAATCATGTAATACACATTCAATTAATGTACAGGTACAGCAAAAATATGAGAGGAAGGAGTAGCTACTCTTTTGAAAGAATATCTGATCTTTCATATATACCACTTTAGTGAACTGACCCCTTAAGGTATGAATGCACCCATACGGTACCTCCAGCTTTGATCAGGTGGTGTTCAGAATGCTTGAAACACTGAACCTTATGAATTGAATTGCTTGATGCTTACCCCTAAAAACACCAACTAATTTCCTAATAAATTGGCTGTGTCCATGCAATACAATAGTTTACATCTTAACATGTGGCAGGTATGCCATTCATATACAGTATGTGTACATGAGTCGGGATGGTGCACAGCGAGAAATTAGGGCTGAGAAGTAAGGAGGAGCAGAAGAGTGTAAAGTTTTAAAAGTGAGGAGGAGAATTGAGTGTGTGATACAGGATTTGATAGGAAGCCAGGAGAGGGAATTCAGCAAGGGAGACGCTGAGGCAGATTTAGGAAAGTGTACAGTGATTCTGGCAGCGGCGTTTAGGATAGATTGTAGGGGAGACGGGTGAGAGGCAGGAAGGCCGGACAGCAGGAGGTTACAGTAATCGAGACAGGAGACAATGAGGGCCTGAGTCAGAGTTTTAGTACTCGAACAACAGACGAAAGGGCGTATCTTTGTAATATTGCGGAGGAAAAAATTACAGGATTTAGATGCATTTTGAATGTGAGAAGAAAATGTGAGAGAGGAGTCGAGTGTGACCCCTAGGCAGCGTGCTTGGGCTACTGGGTGAATGATCGTACTTCCAACAGTACTGTAGAAGGAGGTAGTAGTGCCTGATTTGGGAGGAAATATGAGGAGCTCTGTTTTTGTCATGTTAAGTTTAAGTCGGAGGGCGCCATCCAGGATGATATAGCAGAGAGACATTCAGAAACTTTGGTCTGTACAGCAGGTGTAAGGTCAGGGGTTAAAAACTAAATTTGTGTGTCATCAGCATAGAAGTGATATTTGAACCCAGAGATGTGATTAGGTCACCTAGAGAAAGTGTGAAAAGAGAAGAGGTCCCAGGACAACTCTCTGTGGGGTTACCCCAGGGGTATCAGAGGAGAAGGAGGTGTTAGCAAAAGAGACACTGAAAGTACGATAAGAGAGGTAAGAGGAGATCTAGGATAGAGCTTTGTTATGAATATCAGGAGTATGGAGAATGTGAAAGAGAAGAGGGTGGTCCACAATATCAAATGCTGCAGATAGGTTGAGTTATATGAGCAGAGTGTAATGACCTCTGTCTTTGGCAGCATGGAGGTCATTATTTATTTTAGTGAGGGCTGTTTCAGTTGAGTGAACGGTGCGGAAGCCAGATTGTAGAGGGTCTAGGAGAGAATAGGTGTTGAGAAAATGGAGCAAGCAGGAGAATACAAGACATTCAAGTAGTTTAGAGGCAAAAGGCAGGAGGGAAACAGGTCGATAGTTAGAAAGACAGGTAGGGTCAAGCTTGCTGTTTTTGAGTAATGGTATAACTATTGCATGTTTGAAGGAGGAGGGAGAGGTACCAGAGTAGAGGGAGGAGTTAAAAATGTGTGTGAACGTAGGGATTATATTAGGAGCAAGAGGTTTTAGGAGATGGGAGGGAATCGGGTCAAGAGGACAGGTGGTAGAGGGAGAAGAGGAGATCAGCAACGACACATCCTCCTCTGTGACAGCGAAAAAAGAGTCAAGGAAGGCAGGAGGAGAGTTTGGAAGAGGTGTAGGATGGGAGGAGGATACAGAGGGGGTGTCCTGATGTATGGATTCCACCTTTTCCTTGAAATAGTCAGAAAAGTCCTGAGGTGAGATGGAGGAAGAAGAACAGGCAGCAGAGGATGATCTGAGTAGGGAGTCAAAGACAGAGAAGAGTCGGCGTGGGTTAGACTTGTGTGTGTTGATTAGTGAAGAAAGGTAGGTTTGTTTAGCTCGAGAGAGAGGGCAGAGTTGAAACAGGATAGCATAAATTTGTAGTGAAGGAAGTCTGCGAGAGTGTGAGATTTCCTCCAGAGGCGTTCAGAGGAACGAGTGCAGGAATGCAGCAAGCACATGTGGCTATTTAGCTAGGGTCTGGGGTTAGAAGGGTGAGAATGGCAGAGAGAAAGCAGGGCATGCACATCAAGAGAGGAGGATAGGGCAAAGTTGTAGTTCCTGACCAGGTTGTCAGGATCTGGCACAGAGCTGAGATAGGAGACGGAGGAGCGTAAAGTGGAATCAAAAGCTGGTAGGTTAATAGAGTGCAGGTCTCTGCTGAAATGAGGGGTAGATGGAGGTGGAGAAGGGGAGAAGTGAGAGAGAGAAAATTAGATGAGGTGATGTCAGAGAGAGGAATGGGGGAAATGGAGAAATCAGAGAGATAATTTTTGAAGTGAAACTTCCTTAGTGGCACCTCATTCGAACTGGGGCAAAAATGGATTGTGGAGACAGAAATGAAACGGATGTGACGTCAGTGCTGGCAGTTGAGGCCGGGCTGTGTTCTGGCACAGCCCAACCCCAACACTGACATCACACCCGCTCCACAAATCAGATGCGGCGCTCCTAATGGCCGCCGTTCTCCGCTCGCTGCCTGCTGCTATGCCGCACATGCGCTGTTCAGCTGCTCAGCCCCGGTCGCTCCAGCACATGCGTGCCGCCATTCCCCCCAGATGCATTGCTACAGCAGCTCCCCGGGGGGCTGGAGGCCGCTGACCCGGCTGCCGGAGAAAGCCAATACCAATGGCTGAGGGGTCTGCATGCTGCGCAACTGTGCTGCTATCGGGGGCGAGTGAACGGCCGCCATTGCCGCTCCCGCGCCGCAGTGATGGCGGCAGAAGAGGCTGTTGGTGTTGGCTGTGCAAGGGAATGCGTCCCACACAGCATCATCAGAGGGGGGTGAGGAAGAGCACCCCACGCGCATTTTCGTGCCCTCCTGTAACCCCCTTGTGGCCCCGTACCTCCGCCGGGAGCCTCCTGCAGCAGGAAACGCAGCTCTACCGGGGGTAGAGAATGGGGGCTGCTCCGCGGTCGTGTACCTCGGGGTGGGGGGGGAGAGAGACACACACTGACACACATAGACACACACTGACTGACATACACACACACACACACTGACTTACACACACACTGACTTACACACACACACACACACACACTGACTGACACACACACACAGACACACTGACTGACACACATAGGAGGAAACCGCTTGATGTCTCTGGCGCGGGCTACAGTATCCCTGTCCTGTGCCCCCTCCGGTACCGGGGAGGCCGGAAGCAGCGAGGCCTGCCGGGAGGAAGGTCTGGAGAGCGGAAGTATCGAGGCCTGCCGGGAGGAAGGCCCGGAGGGCGGTGGCGGCAGCAGCTGCGAGGAGGAGCCATGCGCGCCCCCGTTAGGTGAGGGAGACCCCCAATAATGTCCGAGCGGGGGGCAGGGGAAAGGGTCACATATTGGGGTGCAGCGAATGGGCGCATGTCAGGCTGAGACCCCCACTTCCGGGTTCCAGCCCCCCCCAGTGCATTGTGGTACTTGTGGTTCTTGCTGAACACACACTTCTGGGTCCCCAGTCTCCTGTATGGAGGCAGGTTCACTTGTGAGACAATGAGTGCAACCACCCCTGGGACGGGACCTCAGGCAGGGAGTAATGGGGGGATAGAAAGCCAGGGCTGGCTCAGGACTGTGACCTGGGCTTAAGGACAGATGTATGAGGCACAGGGTCCAGGGGACCCTCTTCTGTCACTGTCCCCGCCCAGGGGTCCCTCCTCACCTGTCACTGTCCCTACCCGGGGGACCCTCTTCTGTCATTGTCCCCACCCAGGGGACCCTGTCCTGTCACTGTCCCCACCCAGGGGTCCCTCCCCTGTCACTGTCCCCACCCAGGGGACCCTCTCCTGTCACTGTCCTCACCCAGGAAACCCTCTCCTGTCAATGTTCATGTGCAAAGAGGGAGCTGCCCTGAAATCTGTGCACTGTAGGCAAATACCCTGCCCTCTATAGCCAATAGAGGGTAATTGTCTAGCCAGCACCTGCCGTATCCTAGCAACAGACTGACACACATACATACACACACACAAACACTGATTGACACACACACACACACACACACTGACTGACACACATACACACTGACTGACACACATACACACTGACTGACACACATACACACTGACTGACACACATACACACTGACTGACACACATACACACTGACTGACACACATACACACACACACACTGACTGACACACATACACACACTGACTGACACATACACACACACACTGACTGACACACATACACACACTGACTGACACACATACACACACACACACACACACACACTGACTGACACACATACACACACACACACACACACACACACACACACACACACACACACACACACACACACACACTTACTAAAACACACATACACACACACACACACTGACTGACACACATACACACACACACTGACTGACACACATACACACTGACTGACACACATACTGACACACATACACACACACACACACACACACACACTGACTGACACACATACACACAAGGAATTCACACTTAGTGCAAGTAGCTAATACAGGGGATGTGTGCCGAGCACGCGCATTATAAGTCACATTTATTTGCGTTTTGTCACTGAAATTGTATTTTGAATTTTAATTAAAACATCACCAACACAAATACAATTTCTGTGACAAAAGTCAAAGAAGTTTCACTTACTATGCGCGTGCACAGCACACACAGCTTTTTTTTTTTAGAGAAAAACAGATCTAGGTAGTGGCCATCCTTCTTGGTGATGACTGCAGTCCACTGTTGAAGACCAAAAGAAGAGGTTAGAGATAGGAAGCTGGAAGCCCAAGGGAGAGAGGGGTAATCAATATGGCAGTTGAAGTCCCTAAGGAGAAGAACATGAGAGTCTGAGGAGAGAAAGAAAGAGAGCCAGAATTCAAAGTGAGAGATAAAGACAGAAGGGGTGTGAGTAGAGGTAGGTGGGTGATAGATGACCACCACGTGGACAGGGAGAGGAGAGAAAAGCTGGACAGTGTGAGCCTCAAATGAGGGACAAGCAAGGGAGGGAGGAATATGAAGAGTTTGGTAATAGCAGAATGAGGAGACGCACGCCTCCACCCCTGCCATCAGTGTGCGGAGTGTGGGAGAAAAAAGGCCACCATAAGAGAGGGCAGCTTCCAGAGCAGAGCCAGACTGAGTGTGCCAAGTCCCAGTTATAGCAAAGAGGAGCAGAGAGTGAGAGAAAAAGAAGTCATGCACAGAGAGGAACTTGTTGGAAAGGGAGCGAGCATTCCAAAGGGCACAGGAGAAAGGGAGAGAGGAGGGATGGTGACAGGGGGTGCCCCCATAAGCCACAAGTGGGGGACAGTGAATGGTCAGGGGTGGCAGGAGGCAATCTGAACCGAATCTGATGCAGAAACAACCCCTGAAGCCCTGAACTGTTGGGTCACTCAGGAATTGTGGAACCCATCTTCAATAGATATAGAAAAATCTAAAATATATTTGAACAAATAGCTATTAACAACATTTTAGTCCAAACAAAATGTTTTTTTTAAATCTAATAAGAGACCATGATTTTAAATAAACTAGATTGATCAAAAGAAGCACACATGTTCCTATCATTACTAGTTTTATGCTTGATCTGCTCACATCTGAGTTTCTTAATAAAACAAATCACAAACCCAGAACTCCTTACCGAACATTGGATACAAAACATCCAAGCAAGAATAAAAACAAGATAAACAAAATAAAAGGTCATGCTTAGGAGATTTTGAATTCCCCTTTTGATGTTATACAAAGGATGTGTTGTTTTCATAGCTTGCAGCTAAGTAAAGTGAGTCGATTTAGCCACTTAGATCTTAAACTTAAATACGCTTCGGTACACTTGTAAAATAGACCTGCGAGGTATTGAAAGCACTGTTACTATAGTTTAATCTATGAGGAACACTAATGCTTACCCTTTAATGGCTTCACAATCCTACATGAATGTAAAATTCAATACAAAATGACCATAATCAGTTTGTTCACTGAAGTTGGTTCACAACAGCTGTGATGGTCTTGCATTAGAAACTAGTATGAAATGATCTGAATAGTTTTCTGTATTTGAGTGTTCATGTTGTTGTATGGAAGAAGGGATGTGAGAGTCAGAAAATACTTATGGTAAAAGAAAGAATTGGGAGAAAAGGGACATTCCCACCTAAAACCAAAGTGTACTCATGTCTTGTTAAATGTAGGTGATTGGCACCTTTTCATTTGAAAGAGTCAGTCCCTCCTAGGTGTAAAGTGAAATCATGGCACCGACATGTTTACTAGGTTAAATGATTGAAGATTGTGGCTTTACTAGGAAAATCAGAGATATTTTATAGTTTGTGTTCAATTTTAATGGACCAAGATATCAATAGTACAAGGTTTTCTTATGTGTAAGATTTCGAGACTGCAAAGGTCTCTTCATCGTACAGTATGTGATTTCTAAACTGAAAAAAGGAGACTTAAATACATAGCAGATGAGGTTCATCACAGCAGTGGTGTTCTGTGCTCATAGTTTTCAATTATAGAAACCATTAACATCTACAGTACAAGCCAAGGGAAGAGTCTAGAGTCCTATTGAAATCTCAATTGGTGCGCATAATGCTAAAGGTGGAGTTTTTGTGTCGCCTTTTTCACCCAGTATAACTTAAAATGTGTATGGTAAACCTACCCAGCTTTGAAAATTGCAAAGCCAGTACAACCAACCTCACACTGATGAGACCCACAAGGTCGAAACAGTTGTCTGTGAGTGGTTCGACAGGCTTTGCATCTAATCCCATGCTGTTCTTAAAAGCTGTGTGAACAGCAGAACATTTGCATTTAAGGGTTCCATGAAAATCTGGATTTCAGGCAAAAGGTGACACATTGTGTGCATTTGCATTTCCCAGAATCCCTTGCTGCAGCGGAAGCACTGTATGCTAGGTGATAATGGTTGAAAGGCAGGGTTGCAGACCTGTCTAAGACATGTGAATGTGCTCACAAGTGATATTCTTTATTGGCTATATGCTAACGGTGGGGTTTTTTTGTCGTTTTTTTCACCCACCATACCTTAAAATGTTAATATACATATTAATACATACATATTACATATACACACATATACATATTAATATACATTAATTTTGTGAGGCCCCTATCCATTATGGTTTGAAGCTGCTTACCCCTGCTGGAGAAGATGTAGTTCCATTTATTTGAATGCACGTCATTTCTTCTCCAGCAATGGGAAGCAGCTTTGAATTTCACTGAACGTTATTGCCAATTAAAAAAAAAATGGAGTAATATTACTACACAGGATGACACTTTTTGTATGATTAGTTCATAATGTAGTTTTCCGGTACAAGAACATGATCTTGACCAGCCTCATTGACATCAGGAATGAGAGAGGGAGTCACCTTCTTTCATTTTGATCGAATCTGTGATTGCCACTATAGCTAAACAAACAAAAAAAAAGGGATGGAGTTCATTTGTGTGCCAGCTATTTTCCCAATCAGTGAATATTTTAAGGGCACAATAAAGGTTAAATAAAAAATGTACATAAATTAAACAAACAGAGGGAAAAACAATGTATTCTTTCAAGAGTTTGGACAGACAATATTGGTAACGTATGCATCACAATCTTGAAATGCAGGTTTTATCTGCAATGGGCTGTCAGCTTTATTGGCGTGTGCATTAATTTGTGCCTGAGGACTGACAAATGTTGACTTTTTAAAATCTTATTATCAGCACTGGAATTGTTTTTCTTTTCCTTTGCTCTTTCCGGAACACTTTGTGGAATTCAAATGAGCTGTTCTGAAGTAAGAGATCTCACTGAACCCTGAGAAATGAAAGTGAAATGGTGACAATCTGAGTGAAGCTGGGAAATTCCAGGAGGTAATAATAAAAAAAAAAACTTGACATACGCATTGAAAGTCATAATTTTCCATAAATTTGACTAGCCTGAATTTCATTAACTATTTATTTATGATGCGGAAAGTCCCATTTAATTATTTTTCTACAGAATTTGATACTTAATCTATGCTTGTAAAGTGGACATTTTGGAGAGAGTGACACAGTGTGGGAAGAGAGGGACACAGTGTGGGAAGAGAGGGACACAGTGGGGGTAGAGAGGGACACAGTGGGGGAAGAGAGGGACACAGTGTGGGAAGAGAGGGACACAGTGCTGGGAGAGAGGGACACAGTGCTGGGGAGAGAGGGACACAGTGCTGGAAGAGAGGGACACAGTGCTGGGAGAGAGGGACACAGTGCTGGGAGAGAGGGACACAGTGCTGGGGAGAGAGGGACACAGTGCTGGGACGAGAGGGACACAGTGCTGGGGAGAGAGGGACACAGTGCTGGGGAGAGAGGGACACAGCACTGGGAGAGAGAGACAGCACTGGGAGAGAGGGACACAGTGGGGGAAGAGAGGGACACAGTGGGGGAAGAGAGGAATACAGTGCTGGAAGAGAGGCACACAGTGCTGGAAGAGAGGGACACAGTGCTGGGAGAGAGGGACACAGTGCTGGGGAGAGAGGGACACAGTGCTGGGGAGAGAGGGACACAGTGCTGGGGAGAGAGGGACACAGTGCTGGGGAGAGAGGGACACAGTGCTGGGGAGAGAGGGACACAGCGCTGGGAGAGAGAGACAGCACTGGGAGAGAGGGACACAGTGCTGGGAGAGAGGGACACAGCGCTGGGAGAGAGGGACACGGTGCTGGGAGAGAGGGACACGGTGCTGGGAGAGAGGGACACGGTGCTGGGAGAGAGGGACACGGTGCTGGGAGAGAGGGACACGGTGCTGGGAGAGAGGGACACAGCGCTGGGAGAGAGGGACACAGCGCTGGGAGAGAGTGACACGGTGCTGGGAGAGAGGGACACGGTGCTGGGAGAGAGGGACACGGTGCTGGGAGAGAGGGACACGGTGCTGGGAGAGAGGGACACGGTGCTGGGAGAGAGGGACACGGTGCTGGGAGAGAGGGACACGGTGCTGGGAGAGAGGGACACGGTGCTGGGAGAGAGGGACACGGTGCTGGGAGAGAGGGACACGGTGCTGGGAGAGAGGGACACGGTGCTGGGAGAGAGGGACACAGTGCTGGGAGAGAGGGACACAGTGCTGGGAGAGAGGGACACAGCGCTGGAAGAGAGGGACACAGTGCTGGGAGAGAGGGACACAGTGCTGGAGAGAGGGACACAGTGCTGGGAGAGAGGGACACAGCGCTGGAAGAGAGGGACACAGTGCTGGGAGAGAGGGACACAGTGCTGGAGAGAGGGACACAGTGCTGGAGAGAGGGACACAGTGCTGGGAGAGAGGGACACAGTGCTGGGAGAGAGGGACACAGTGCTGGGAGTGAGGGACACAGCGCTGGAAGTGAGGGACACAGCACTGGAAGTGAGGGACACAGCGCTGGAAGTGAGGGACACAGCGCTGGAGAGAGACACAGTGCTGGGAGAGAGGGACACAGCGCTGGGAGAGAGGGACACAGCGCTGGGAGAGAGGGACACAGCGCTGGGAGAGAGGGACACAGCGCTGGGAGAGAGGGACACAGCGCTGGGAGAGAGGGACACAGTGCTGGGAGAGAGAGGGACACAGTGCTGGGAGAGAGGGACACAGCGCTGGGAGAGAGGGACACAGTGCTGGGAGAGAGGGACACAGTGCTGGAGAGAGACACAGTGCTGGGAGAGAGGAACACAGTGCTGGGAGAGAGGGACACAGTGCTGGGAGAGAGGAACACAGCGCTGGGAGTGAGGGACACAGCGCTGGAAGTGAGGGACACAGCGCTGGAAGTGAGGGACACAGCGCTGGAAGTGAGGGACACAGCGCTGGAAGTGAGGGACACAGCGCTGGAAGTGAGGGACACAGTGCTGGGGAGAGAAGGACACAGTGCTGGGAGAGAGGGACACAGTGCTGGGAGAGAGGGACACCGTGCTGGGAGAGAGGGACACAGTGCTGGCAGAGAGGAACACAGTGCTGGGAGAGAGGGACACAGTGCTGGGAGAGAGAGAGAGACACAGACGTGAGGGGAGAGACAATACTGGGGGGTGGAGGGGGGTGGGAGAGACACACACAAACACACATTGACTGGGAAGGAAGAGAGAGACACACATTGACTGGGGAGAAAAATAGAGAGACACACACTGACTGGGGAGAAAGAGAGCGTCATACACTGACTGGGGCCCCACGCAGCCAGCGCCAGGATAGTGAGGGAGAGAGGCCCAATGTAAGTGTATATATGTGTGTGTGTGTACGCTGCCCTGATGAGTGGGGGCCGATCCCAGTGGGAGTAGCACTAGGCCCACCAGGGGCTCCATGGAAATGGAGCAGTAGTAGTGCAGAGGGATTCTACAAGCAGACCACACTATGCTAAGCCTCAGTACCTTCCTAGCGGCCGAGAGGGGGGCAGCTAGGGAAGCCATGTAAACAGCATAAGCCAAAGACATGTTTCTGGAAATACAAGTGGACCTCTGTATATTGCATGTAAAACTGTGTATGCCAGATAATAAACTGCTATTTTAAAAGAATAAAGTTCCTGGCGCCTATCATTGTGTACGAACACCCAGCCTGCACCCTGACTAAGGTAAGGTGGCTCCTCTGCTCCTGATGCAGCAGCAGCTCGGTGGTCACTGAAATCCTCTCCATCTTCCTGTTGGCGCCAGCATTTGGGTCAAATTTCCGCCCGACTGGAGGAGGGAGTTAGAGTTCCCGGACCTCAGCAGCATTGAGAAGACCTCCTCATCCCAAGGTAAAAATTTTGGGGTGGGGTGTGTATGTATGTTTGAGTGGGTGAGTGGAAGAGAGAGTGAATGAGAGGTGGAGGAGAGAGGGGGGAAGAGCATGGCTTTGTCATGATGACGCAACATCAAATAACGCCACGATGTCACATGACATTGCTACGTCATGTCGCTGTACTGTAGGAGGAGAAGAGCCAGTATGAGACAAATCGTTCGGGCCAATATCTGTCTGCAATCTGCCCCTGATTATATTACACCCTCTCGGGCATATCACCAGACCCCATACACTCCCTAAAATCACCTACAAATATGTCATTCATAATCAATATTTGTAAGCTACAGTATTCAACTATGCAATGATATTGGTAGCCAAATGGTTAACAGGAACAAAATAGTTGTAACATTCCATTGCAGTGATAAAAGCGCATAAGGACAAAAGAAGTCCAACAGCGATTTTTGTTTTGTTTGTTTTATAGGAAACCATTCTGATTACATTTGCAAAATATCAAGCGACGCACATGTACAACAACAACAACATCCAAAAAAGCTGTGTGTGCTGTGCACGCGCATAGTAAGTGAAACTTCTTTGACTTTTGTCACAGAAATTGTATTTGTATTGGTGATGTTTTAATTAAAAATCAAAATACAATTTCATTGACAAAACGCAAATAAATTTGACTTAGAACGTGCATACACATCCCTTGTATTTGCACTAAGCGTGAATTCCTTGTGTGTGTGTGTGTGTGTGCGTGTGACTGTGTGACTGTGCGACTGTGCGTGTGACTGTGCGTGTGACTGCGACTTTGCATGTGACTGTGTGTGTGTGTGACTGTGCGTGACTGTGCGTGTGACTGTGTGTGTGACTGTATGACTGTGCGTGTGTGCGTGACTATGCGTGTGACTGTGCGTGCGTGACTGTGTGACTGTGCGTGTGACTGTGCGTGTGACTGTGTGTGTGACTGACTGTGCGACTGTGTGCGTCTGCGTCTATTTGTGTGTGTGCGTGACTGTGCGTGTGACCGTGTGCATGCGTGTGTGTGACCGTGTGAGCGTGTGACCGTGCGCCTGCATGACGTATGCGCAGCCCCCCTGCACCTCACATATCCCCCTAACCTATTCAACCCCAATACAGCTCCATGAATCCCACCCCAATACCCCCTGCCCTCCCCCTAATGATACACCCGAATAACCCCTGTCCCCCACCCCAAATGATATAGCCACACCAATACCCCCTGGCCTCCCCCTAATGATATACCCCATCTCCCCAATCCAGGCACGCACTCACCGGGCGGTAGGAAGAGACTGCCCCGGACCATTCCCTCCCGCACCGGGCTCCGTGTCACCCCCTCCCGCATGAAGCTCCTCTCCTGGGCGGCCATGGCCAGCAGGCGGCCGCACGGCTCGTCTGCACATCCCTCTGGAGCAGCCTCCTGAAGGGAGTCCGCGGCTGCAGGGCCGGGGAGTGGCTCAGCTCCAGCTCCCTGCCCGGTACCGGCCCAGGGAGGTGAAAGTCTCCCCGCCCTCACCAGTCACAGTCACCTCCTGCCTGGAGCTCAGGCCTGAGACTGACCCGCAGCGGCTCATCCCACAGGCAGCGGCCGGGGAAGGCCTGCAGGGACACGGGCATGCACCAAGAGGGGAGGAAAGGCCGCGGGAGATCAGGGCCTGCATAGGGCCCAGGGGAGCAGTGTGGGCTGCCGTGTCCCTGTGAGGAGAGCCGTGGCGTCTTGAGCATCGCCATGACTACCATGCTGGGGCGTGTGGGGAACGGCGTCGCTGCCAGCCGCATGCATGTTTTTCCAGCGTCCCCATGACTACTGTGCATGCGCGGCCTGGCAGCGGACATGTTGGGGAAACAGAGCCGCTGACAGCCACTTCTGCGCATGCGCAGAAGGCCGTAGTCGCCATTAGTAATGCGCATGCGTGCCAATGCGGCGGATGTGATCGTATGTGATCGGCCGTGTGGGGGGAGCGGCGCCCCGTTAGGAGCGGCGCCGGCGGCTATCGCCGCCACCGCATGTCACAGCAGGCATGTGGGGGGGAGTGGGATGGGGAGCCGTGACGTCACTTCCGTTTCACATTTCGCCCCCAACTCTCCCATTTTACCCCATCAGAATAGGTGCCACTAAAGAAGTTTCACTTCAATAATAAACAGGAAAATACAACACTATAGAAAATCTGAAAACCCCAAAAATGGCAAAACCATGTGGATTTCTAAAAAAAAAAAAAAAAAAAACGCAATCTGTTACTGCAAGAGCCAGGCAGACTACAACAATGTAGTACAATGTTTAAGCATACATTGCTAATTATTTGTTTAAGGATCAAGAACTGACGCAGACATTACTCAAGCAGAATCATTTTACATAACCCTCAACAAGGCAACTGTGTCTATTTTTCAATTAATGATACCAATAAAGTATTCAGCTTTGTTACTTCAGCCATCACATTGCTGGAACATTGGCCAATGAAAGGTCAGTCCAATCCCCATTTTTGTTTTTTCTCCTAACAAATAATAGCTCCCACTTGTCTCCTTTTTATTATGACTGTCAAATTCAAACAGTTCATTTGCAGACTTCCCACATCTGTTTTGTTTCCTAAATCCCTCCTGCCTTTCTGGTTGAATCAGGAATGCAACAACACACTGCATATTCCCCATCTGGAAAATGTGTTACAGTTGTATCTGCCCAATTACTGATACAGCTTTTAATGTAACAATTAAATCGCGCCATGATGTGTCATCACAATAGCAATGAAGTTGACTTATCTTGAAAGCATGGATTGGTTGTGGTTGAATAGAGGATTACGGAAGCAAGACGGACCATGAGTCACATCTATCATATAACCGTATCCAAGAGATGCTACGCTCAGCTGTTTTTTTATTTCAAAGATGCAGTGTCACTTAAACATTCATTTGACATTGCAAATGAAATAATGGCAGTCATCCATGTTTCACATGTACTATTTTTTTAATTTGTATCATAAGAAGATATGTTTAATAATTGTTACATTTAGGCCTCAATGGCTAACGTTTCACAACACAAAAATAAATAGCACAGAGCCTGTCGTTGATTCTTTTATCATTTGGGATCTGACTAGGGATGTATACTTCCCTGAGGCGCTGCATCAATTGCATTAATGAGAAGTGATCCACTGCTTGGGAAATGTATAAGGACTGCTAACTCCAGAGGCCTTGGAAATATTATTACAGTACTTTTATGTCCAACATTCTCCAAAGTGTATTAATCATTAAAAAAAAAATACAAGTGTACTACAGTGAGCATCAAATATATCCTGGGGCATAATACAAGGCAAAAATTGAACAATTACAAACAACCTTATGTAACAATATTAGATTGTGGTTATTTTATTAATACTTTTAAAGCTTGATGCCCTATACTATACAGTCATCTTATATACTCAAAAGCTTTATCTACTTCTTTTCCAGGTGCAGTTCTTTTTGGCTATTCATGTAAAATATTATTTGCTCATAAATAGCGTCTGATATGAATTTTTCTCAAAGCTGATTTAATTTTTTTTACAAATTGATGTATCTGCAATATTCTTTCCTCACTCAGTCTTGTTGGTCAGGCAAAAGCAGCATTACTGTACAGCATGTTTATTGCCATTCATCATGGCAACTTATGGCTTTCAAGCTTAAATTTGAAAAGATAAGAACGGTGTTTTCCCATTATCAGTGTATTTATATATTTGGGCCCTGGAGGCTGGGATCAACTATATACTTAGAACCCTTGTGTTTTAGTGATTATGTTCTGCTTCTTTGATTCACTGGTATTACAGTGGCGAAAAGTGTATATTAAGCTTTACTGAGCAGAAATTCTACTATATATATATATACACACTATATACACTATTCGCCACTGTAATACCAGTGTATCAAAGAAGCAGAACATGCAGTATATATATATATATATATATATATATATATATATATATATATACATATATACATATATACATATATATATATACACACACACACACACACACACACACACCTTTTGTGCAATATTTGGTCAATATTAAGCTGTGTTTATGTTCTGCATATTAATACTGTAAAGTATTGTGTACATGGTAATACATATACATTAGTAATAATGTAACATTAAAATACAAATGTAGGGTTGAGTAGAATAGTGTTTTTATTAAAGATGCAACTGTAGTACCTTGTTAAATGACACTAGCACAGTGCTTCATGGATACACAGCATTAATGACCACATACAGTACACCACAATGGAGTATCGCTGTTTAAAAGTTAACGTACATTTATGGTAAATAATTCTCAAAAAGCTCATTGTTTATTAAACCAAATTGGTTATCCACTAAATATAGACAGTGTGAATCAGAGAAAATGAAACTAAGTAAGGATGGAATACTTGTCTAATCTTTATGGCTGCAGTTCATTAATTTCCTATTCTGCATGTAACACGTTTTGCTTCAGAAAGCATAAAACAACGGCCCACACTCATTAAACTCTGTAAAATCAGTGCAAATGACTGGACGTTACCAGAAATGGACATTGTTTGCCCTGAGTTTGTAAGACGTACTCACAAAACAAATTGTACGCAAACATAACGTCTGCAGTAGGGCTCATTAGCATAGGGCTAACGTCATGTTATTGAGGGTAACACCACCTTCTTAGCTTGACTCCCGACAAGACAATTAGATATGGATTTGGAAGAGAATAGAGGAGAAGGAAATAATATTGGGAAATAACACTGTCATTTCAGACATACCTAAAACCTGGCTTTACTTCCGTCCAGACACTAACATAGGGCATTTGTCTGTTGCTTTTGGACTATTTTAGTGTCTGGGTTGGTGTAACACTAGTTTTGCGTGTAACTTATATTAGGTAACGTTATTTTTTTGGCGTTCACGATAATGGAGGTTTGTGAGTAGGGTTTTCTAATGCTGCGTATAGGATCATAGGCATATCATTATCTGGGCTACTAGCGTGACGTTAGATAGTCTGTTAGCTTACTTGAGTTTAACAGGCATTCACAAAGGTAAATATATAGAGGAGATGGAGTGGCTCAGTGAGTATAGACACTGACTGGCACTGAGTTTGAAGCAGGGGAACCTTAGGCCTTGGCCATGTTTAGCGCTTGCTGGCGGAAGCGTGCTGACGTGTGCTCCCACGCGCTCCCGCTCAGCACTGAGCCCCTACAGCCGCAATTAGAGCGGCTTTAGTAGGGGCTCACCTGCGCTTCCGCGCGCTTGCAGAAGCGCAGGTCTTAGGGGAATTTAAAATTCCCCCGCTTGCCGGCGCGACAGGCCGGTCACGTGAGCGGTTCGCCCAATGAGGGCACACCAGCTCTGTGATGTCACTGGCCCGCCCCCGGCCAGTGACGCGCCTGCCCCTGGCCCGCCCCCGGCCCGCCCCCTGACGGCCCGCTGACAGCGCGTGCGGTAAGCAGCCGCAAGGCCAGGGAAAGCACCCGCTTTCCCTGCGCCTCAGCTCGCCTCAGCACGTCAGCAGGGAGCATGGCCGAGGCCTTATTCAATTCCCGGTGTTGGCTCCTTGTGACGTTGGGCAAGTCACTTTCTCACCATAAATTAAATATGGGTGTATAATTTCCCCCCCAAAAATACACTTATTTATAGTGACCACCCACTTTGTTTTTCCTTTGTATTACTTCAAACATGCTTTATGGTCTATGTATAAAAGCAATTTTGGAGCAAAATTGATGCAAATGTTCAATGTACAACTACACATCACTGTATGAAGCACTTTTTGCCCCATATGCTATCTCATGCGATCTGGGGAGTGTCAATAGTAGAAATGAGAGAGAAGTTACATGATGCACAAATTATAATGAGATGTATCAAAGGGTGCATCTCTGTCCTTCAATCGGCGTCACAAAATCTGCAAAGTGTAAGTTAGTGTTGATCTCTGGCTGCTAAAAATCTGCACCCGAAACATTTGACGCAACTGTGTACCAAAAAAATGGTGCAAAGTGTTAAAATGCACATTGTTTGCTCCAATATGGCCTTGATACATAGCCGCCTTGGCTATGTACCTTCAGAATATTTACACACTGTTTGGAGCGCTTCTTTCCAATTATAGAACCTGGTAGAATACAAAACCAGGATGGTTGATTTGATTAGGCGAGGGGATGAATTAGGTAGGGTGTCAGTCAATTGAACAGGGAAATGCTGTTGAGGAAGTGGTCAAAATAATGTTATTCAACATTCTACCAAATGTGTCAGTATATACGACATTTGAGCACAAATTGGTCAGGAATAACAGCAAAAATAACTACCACCAATCACAATTACGATCTTCAATACATTCTTGGTTTATGTGAACCCACAGTCCCAGTTGGGTCTTCCCACATTTTGGAAGCAAAAATCATTACACCATAATAAAAAAACTTCTAAAAATAAATGGGTGCTAGTACAGTATTTATATCAGATAAGAATACACCCAGACCGTTCAAAGAAAACATCCAATAAAAAGGAAAAAAATAGACACTACACAGAAAAATCTTCAAAATTATATTAAACTGTGTATATATATATATATATTTTTTTTTTTAATATAATTTTGGAAAGTTATTTATGAGTGCAATGTCTATTTCCTCTTTTTATTAGCTTTAACTATACCAGGAATGACGAAGGGGTCGTTAAAAATAAATAAAAATAATGATCGCTGGGCGATCGGAAGCTGCAATGTCACTCAAGTTGATGTCAGTGCTCTGATTGGCTTCCAGTGGCCGTATATTTTCTCTTGGACAAGAACTCTTTTAGGGGAAATGCAAAATTAAAGGTGTGAAACATTTAGCAAGAAATCACATTTTGGGGGCGTGGGGGAGGAATGTTTAAAATTTTGCAAACGCATTTGTGCCAATTTCACACATCTTTGTAATGACTGGAAATATATTATTGTGCTGTCAACTGAAAGATGGCCTTTTGGACACCACACTTGTACTGTAGGTGTCTGCAGGTTAAGGTCGCGCTTATAGTGCCGGCGACGTCGCCCGAACACAAATGCATTGTCGCCGCCGTGTACGCTTACAGTAAGCACGATGGCGAGAAAGCAACGTGGCGACGCAATTTTTTGCTGACGGGAATATTTGATTTTTCAGGGGCTGTCGCCTCATGTGACAGCCCCTGAACCAATCAATGGCCTGGTCGCCCGCAACGCCGCCGCAAAGCGAAATACAACTTTCGCTAGCGGCGACGGCTGGCGTCGCCGTCGCGGGCATAATACGCTCGGCCTTATGCACACAGACCACAGAATGATGCATTGAAGGCATTCAAGATAGATTCAAATATTACATAGAAATTCTAAACTGTTAGATGACTTAAGTGTAATGTATCTAGCACTTTTACAGTTAATCTTCTAATACTAGTCCAGACTATGGCTAAAATCGTGTTATAATTGTTTCACAGTTATAGGAAAAAGTGGCATTTTCTACTGACAACTCACAGAGTGCTCTAAAAACTGACAAAATGACCCAATTATCAGAATTTAATGACAAGTCTTTTCAGCAAAGTGTCTTGCTGAAATTAGCTCGAGTTCCCTGCAATGCTCCAGAGGACACGTCATTTTTTTTTTTGTAGTTTTAAATACATTGTGTATTTTTCTTCCCAAAATGTTAAAATGCCTGCCATTGTAGCTTACAATCTGCACAGTTCCTGGTCTTATTCTAAATGGTGCAAAGTTGTTAATCGCATTGCAATAGGAACAAAAAGGCTTATATTTACTAAGTGATGCTATTTCATAAAACACCTTCTGGTGCACGGTGACACCTTGAATGGTCCTGAAGGGGAAATTTGACATAGCACTACTTAGTAAATATGGTCCAGAGAGACAGTAAGATTACAAGCATATGGAACAATATAACTGTGTATAAGGAGGTGGTGAGTATAGAAGAAATGTAAGTGCAAAAAAGAAAGTAAGTACAATAGCTGTAGTGACAACAATACACTAGGCTTGTGTACTCATGGTGGTATTCATTGACTAGTTGAAAGCAGTGATCACTGTACCAATATGATATCTTAAAACAAATGTGTACCAATAGGATACTTTAAAAAGAAAATAATTTTTCTGTGGACACCATGGGTAGAATATATAGATAAAAGGACCCTGTGAGAGGGAGAGGATATAAAAAGGGAAATTAACTACCAAAGACAGGATACCAAAGATTATTTTGAATAATAGCATAGGGTATGACTCGTATATGTTACTGTCCTGTGTATGTTTTTTATTATTATTATTATTACTAATTTTATATTATATAATTTGATACAAGGAAGTTATGTCAAATTGTTATTACTGCACTGTGTATTCATTTTGTATTATATTATTTATAGTTGTTTGTGATGTTAGTTTAAAATAGTTCACACGTTGGTAAAATGTAGGCTGGATCCCGATTTATTACTCTGCTATGTGAAAACAAAACGCACAATATCAGAAGGTATATGTCTGATGAATTTACATAACGAAGGAAATAACAGAAGTATATGGGGAATGAGACATTTGAATTGTATGTATGTAATTTGTTATAAAAATTTTGAAAATAAAGAATTTACAAAAAAATTAAAAATCATTTTAAGCAGCAAACCTATTATTTGATTTCCTTGCCCACATTTGAGTCAATGGGTCTTCCTGTGTATGATGGTTCAGAATGATTGGTATTTAGTATGACTTTTGCTATCTTCCCCAGGTCACTGGTATTGGTTTGCCAGCAGTTTCCTTGTGGAAGCCACTGTTTGCCATGCTAAGGAACCCCAAAGGGTTAATATATCATGAATTGACATATAACAAATATAAACCAGCACCTCAAAAGTTCAATAAATATAAGGTAATATGAAAACCGTTCCCCTGCAGCGGAGGAGCCCCTGGGAGTCCTCTGCCACTGTTTGGATGTGCCTATTTAACTCCCATCTTGTTGTAAGTAGGATTCTGGTTCAGCAGCGTGACGCAACTCCTGTATTTTTAGACAGACATTGTCTCTTTTATATTTTAATAAATTAGCTTAACTGATTATTTCAGCAGTGTTTTGATTGTTCATTGTTTGTTAGTGTGTTAATCTTGTCCCGTCTTAGTTGTTTGTTGTTATGTTGTTTATGCAGCAGTACACACTATGATTGTCACCTGTGTTTAATCCCACATGTCCTGAGGAAACTTCTTCGTGGATTATTCAAGTGGCTATGGATGTTCCAGATTGGATTTCTGTAATAAGGTTTTCATATTACGTTATATTTGCATTTATTGGACTTTTTTGAGGCACTGGTTTGTATTTGTTATATGTATTTTTTCCTGATCTTGTTGGGTCAGTTTGTTATCAGGCATCGTTGCTTATATTTGATTATATATAGTTACTAGTGGTCACCACACATATTTTTTGCAAGCAGTAGCGCTTTCAGCACTTTCATTTTTGTGGTAATAAACATGAATTGAGCTGAACAGATTGCTGGTCTAATTCTGGGTAGCTTGCATTGTATATTTTTTAATTTGACCACCGTAAACATTATACAGGCATACCCCGCATTAACGTACGCAATGGGACCGGAGCATGTATGTAAAGTGAAAATGTACTTAAAGTGAAGCACTCCCTTTTCCCCACTTATTGATGCATGTACTGTACTGCAATCGTCATATACGTGCATAACTGATGTAAATAAAGCATTTGTAACGAGCTCTACAGTCTCCCCGCTTGCGCACAGCTTCGGTACAGGTAGGGAGCCGGTATTGCTGTTCAGGACGTGCTGACAGGCGCATGCGTGAGCTGCCGTTTGCCTGTTGAGTGATGTGTACTTACTCGCGAGTGTACTTAAAGTGAGTGTCCTTAAACCGGGGTATGCCTGTATATTCAATTGTTGAATAGGACTTTTTAAAAGAACTTGCTTTAGGAACTAAAAACCGGTCATTCTTAATTAGGATGTATTCTCCGGGCATAAAACAGCCTTGTTACCCATCCCACCAGTTAAAGTGGACTGCAATTAAACTCACTGTGTATGTCCTACATAAACATCAATAGCTTTTATGGAGCAGATTACATTGATCAAATAAACAACTGCAGTTGTTTACTTCCCAACTTCAACTGTATTTATAGCTTGTAGTTGGTAGGAAACATGCAAAGCTCGCCATGCGGTTGATTTATTTTTTATATTCAGAGGCAATATTGGTTGTAGTTAAATTGAAACACCCTGCAGTAATTATTCCCTTCAGTGAGTGCTGGACGAGCCTGTATGTTACTTCTTTGAAAGTGGTTACAGGAGGCCCAATGCCAATTGCGTAGTATCGTCTTAGTACATTGTATTCTTTAGGAATGATAGCCCGAGAGACTTGTTTGGAGAATGTATCTTTCTGGTGCAATGCATCAAAGAGCCCTGTTGGGCCAAAGGACACAATGGGGAACTGTTTTGTGGAGTGATAGTTGAGGAGGAAAGGAGTTGCTTGATGACTAATGCGTTCATTCATCTATCCCCTGCAGTAAACATCCATCAAATGTATTGAAAACAAACAAAAGTAATTAACTGATGGGTCTAAATGGCCCTAATAAATAGGATGTAATATGATCACCACTGCATACATATTTATAGTGGTGAACAGACTGGTTGAGAGTAAGCGTCTGTGACAATGGAAACTGAAATGGTTGCAGGGTGCCCACTGTTTCACATCAGCGTACTTCTCCTTGATGCCGATTGCATAAGTGGGAGAGAATAAGTAAAGTTTACTGTTATTACTAATGATTACAATAATATAGACAAACATATAGATTTTCTGAAATTGCAAAACTCAAGAAATGTAGGCATGGTCTTTCCCGCCAAAAATATCTCGTCTGGATTCGGTGCTGAACACAGGGGTCTTTACATTTTCTCCAAAAATGTATACAAACTACAGATTGTACATCACAATTTCTCAAAAAAAAAGCTATGTTAATGAAAATGAATACTATATGTTATTGCCCAGTGACCCCTGAGTACACTGATGCCAAACATGCACTGTATATGTTGACACACTGTTTTGGCCAATACAGGCATCAAATTACGAGTCCCAGAATCCTCGGGGGTGGGAAATCACGTGGGCGGATCCAACCAATGGCATGGATGTATTTCAAAGGAGCAGGATATCCTCTGCGGGTGAAAAGCCCGCGAATCAGTCCTGACGGAAGAGACAAAGGAGTAGGGAGTGTCCAGGTAGCAGTGCTTCCTGGGCTAGGCCTAGACTTTGCCCCTAGGCCCCAGTTAGGCCCTGAGACACCCGTAACGAAGTGTTGCAGGGAAGGCCACAGATAGGGACTCTTCGCCTTATTGTTATTTCTGCACCGGTGACAGGATGGCCACGCAGCACCCTGCAGCCTGGGAGCAGGTCACAGGATCCAGAGGCATTGTGTGAGACCTGCCGGCTGGAGCTCACACTGCGAGGAGGATCAGGACCCTTAGGAGAGAGGGGATTTGTGTTGGAGGCCCCTCTATGTGGGACCCGCTCCAACACACCACGCCAAGCAGCACCTGGGTACTGGAGTACCCAGGCAGGTACCCAACATGCACCTACATCTACAGGGGGTAGCACAACCTCACATTTGGGTGTGAATTGCTGGGACAGGACACCAGGGTTTATTGGTGCCACAGCACCCTCAGTACTTTGAACCAACACATGTTGAATCACTGGATACACCCCACCCCACCGTACAGTGGGTACGGGTTATTGTATGTTATCTGTGTTAGTATGTGTGTAAAGTAAAGCTTAGTTATATACATTGTGTTAGTTAGCTTAGTTATATACATACTTATTACTGTGTATCAGTTCCTGTGAGGGGTTATCCCGCCAACGCTGGGATCCCTCATAGGTGGAGGCGCTGCACTGCAAGGAGAAAGAGCTCACCCCAGGCTCCCAGAGGGGGATGCTTAGGCCTCCGGTGAGCGTAAAGGTAGAGCATACAGGTACAGCAGCACGCGTAGTTGCCCGCGTAGTTACCTTACGCATAGGGAAAGGGGGCTACATACAGAAGACAGCAGATAGATGAGAAATCTATATAATAATGCAGTCAAATGAGCAATGGTGCCTTTAAAGTTGTATTGTAGTATGTGACACAACATTATTTCTAAACTGAATGCACTTGAGAAGTTTGATTCATGTTACAATGTAACTTTTGAACTGTTTGCATACTGTATTTCTCCTTGAAAGCTAATCCCCTGGCATAATACCTTCTAATACTGTGCTATAAAAGGATTATAATTAGCATTTATTCTCTTCACCTATTAAAGTTTTATATTTAACTGTATTTTATATTTAACTATATCATTACACTTTGCTCATATTACTCGACCTCTCTGCAGCATTTGACACCGTGGACCACCCTCTTCTCCTTCATATTCTCCATACTCTTGGTAACCGTAATTGAGCACTAGCCTGGATATCTTCTTAGGCGGATTCCCCGGTGGTCACGGCGGCACGCGCTGTGTTGTGCCCGCCACACACCACAGCACAGCCCTCTATGGGGCAGGCCCCCGTGGCTGTGTGTGTGGACGTGAAAAGCGATTTGATGCGTACGCTGGCAGGGAAGACAAGAGTTTTGTCTTCTCGTGCCGCGACGTGGTCACGTGGCCGCGCGCAGCCAATGGCAGGGCATTCTGTATGCCCAGTCATGGCTGTGCTCCCCATCATGGCCGCACCCTCCCATCTCCCCTACAGACCGCCGATCGTGGCTGTAGTCTCTGCATGCGCCGCCATACCGCCAGGCGCGTATGCAGCAGGGAAGACTGGGGCCGTAGCCTTCCCTCTTCCATCGTACTTTCAGTGTCTCTTCCGCTAACACCTCCTCCTCCTCTGTCAATCTCTTTGTGGAGGTACCCCAGGGCTCTGAACCTCTGGACCTCTTCTCTTTCCTCTTTACACACTCTCTCTAGGTGACCTTCTCACATCTCTTGGGTTCAAATATCAACTGTATGCTGATGACACACAAATGTACCTTTTTTACCCCTGACCTTACACCTTATGTACAGAATAAAGTCTGAATGTTTCTCCGCTATATCATCCTGGATGGCCCTCTGCCGACTTAACATGTCAAAGACAGAGCTCCTCATACTTCTTCCCAAACCTAGCCATACTGTACTTCCCCTTCTACATTACTGTTGGCAGTACTATTATACACCCAGTATCACATTTGACTCCTCTCACATTCTCCTCTCGCACTCACCATGTAGCTAAAACCTGTCATTTTTTCCCTCCATAACATTGCCAAGATACGTCCTTTCATCTGTCACTCTCCTGCCAAAGCTCTAACACAGGTCCTCATTCTCATCCATCTCAACGTGTAACATTCTACTGTCCGGCCTTTCTGCCTCTCACCTGTCTCCACTTCAATCTACACTAATCGCTGTTGCTAGAATCACTTTACTCCTAATCTCCTAAATCTGTCTCAGCGTCTGTCCTGCTGAAAACCCTCTCCTGACTTCCTATTAAATCCTATATCCTCCTCCTCTCTTTAAAGGCTATATACTCTTCTGCCCCTCCTAATACCTCAGCCCTAATTTATCGCTATACACCTGCCCGTCTCGCGTTCTGCTTGAGGATGTCTTCTGTCTACCTATTTTGTATCTAAAGTCCTCTCCCGCCTAACACCTTTCTCACTCACTGCCCCGCACCTCTAAATTGGCGTTCCTCTCAATATCCGACTGGCATCCTCTCTCCCCACCCTTAAGACCTTTATTAATACTCACCTCTTTAATAAGTATATGGGTAACTCCGCTAGCTGGTACTAGAAACTTCATACATGGACCTTGGCCCCTTGCAGACGCACTTAGCAGAACACCCTCCTACTGTCTGTGTAAGTTCTCCCCACTTACCACTTAAATTGTAAGCTCTTTCGGGTCAGGGGCTCCTTTTCCTATTGTTATTTTTATGTCCGAGGCGCTTATTCCCATTGTGTTATAATATTACGTCACGTGTATTACTGCTGTGAAGCGCTATGTACATGGATGGTGCTACAGTATATAAATAAATATATATATATATATATATATATATATATATATATATATATATATATATATATATATATAAATACATACATACAACTACTCTGCTGCTAAGGGTGCAAGGGGTTTATAACAAACCTTGTCCAAGAACAAAAGGAGATTATCAACATGATTCTTAAAGGTGCAATAATTTCTATTAAAAAACAGAAAAACTAAAACATATTTTCTTTGTTTTAACTTTTGAAAGGGGCATCCTTCCACATTCCTGCATATTTCACATTCTCTCATAAACTTCCCTTGAACTTCCTAAGTCTGGAAACAACCCTTGGGACATCCCTAATGATGGAGACAATATGTCATTAAAGAATCAGGTAAAGATTTCGTTTCAGTGTGATGATGTCTCTGCTGCTCCCCCTGGGTATAAATAAACAGTGAGGATGTAACCAACTGAGGGTTCTGAGAGAATATACTGTAGGACAATAGAAATTTCCTGAGACAGTGGTATGCCTCTTATTTTTCAGCATAAAGCTAGAGAATGTGGAGGTGTGAGCAACGCCTTCCACAGTCTCTATAAATATTCCTCTCCTCTAGGGTTACCTTGCCTAACCACAACAATACCAGACACCTCCACTCTCTCCTCCTTATCTGACACCTATGCCTGGGATTGCTCCTTAATTATTACTAGGCCCTTTCCCACCAATAGTGAAATGCTAGTTCAATAATATGTTTCATTTGTTTGTACTGTAAGCTATGTGCTGTATATCTTTATTTATATAGCGCCATTCATGTACATAGCACTTCACAGCAGTTATAATAATATAACACAAATGGGAACAATTAGACTGTAAGCTCCTCGGAGCAGAGACTCCTCTTCCTTAATGTTACTTTTATGTCTGAAGCACTTATTCTCATGACCTGTTATTTATATTATTTGTTATTTATATGATTACCACATGTATTACTACTGTGAAGCGCTATGTACATTAATGGTGCTATATAAATAGATGTCATGGAACAGGAATACCCCTGTCTGCATTTCTGTCTCACCCCCTCCTTGTCCTTGCAGCCCTGCTTGTCAGCATGCTTAGTGGCAGCTGTATGTATTTGGTTCTACATGCAATTCCAATGCTTGTGTGATAAGACAGAGACATTTCCCCCTTTCCAGCAGTCTGCTGCATTAAGATGCTACATTTTGCTACATGTTGCAGCTTCTCCAGGCACTCCTGTGAGTTGCCATGGCAGCCCCAGCCTTTCTCCCAAATGGGTTAGTCTGCTGTCTCCCCCTCTGTTCTGCCCACAGATGGTCTGTCCCCAGACTATCTGACACCCAGCATACACTGCTTCATCCTTTCCACCATTTGCCAGGACTCGTGAGTACCTCTCTGTAAAACCCTGTAATGGTGCTGAAGGAGAATCTTTTCACCTCCCTTGAACACTGAGCACACACAGAGACACCTACACCTCTACACAAGAGACTGTACCTTATCCTGTTTTCCCTCAATAAAACCAAGAAAAGAAACAGATCTTGTCGTGCTTAGGAAAGAGGGCGAGTTGGCACTATCTGAGCTAAGTCATCTCCACGTGACCCTCTGGCTTCCAGAATAGTGAAAAGATAATCGTGTGCCTTACAGACACTTACAGGAGCTGCTACTCCAGACTCCATTATACAGAGTGGCCTCTACAGCAGTACAAGCAAGCAGCTTACACAGCTATGCAGAGCAACCTCTATACTACACAAAGGAAGCACCAAGTAGCTAAAACTGCACACAGTCTGCAGCTTTCACAGACAACCAGTAGCTCAAACTGCACGGCAGCCTTGCAACAAACAGTGCTTCTCTCACAAACCTAATTGCCTTTTTCTCTATCTGAGTCCACCCGCTGCTCAGCCCCACAGTGAGGAGCCAACGGACATCTGTAAGTACAGCTACCCCAACGCTGCACGCTGCAGGACACCGCTCGGCATCATCTGAGACAGACGCCCATCGCTGACAAGGTAAAAGACCGCACGCCACACGCACTGGCAAAGGCCTACACACACCTACAGCATGGCAGAACTCAGAGCCTCACCAGACATCACGCAGGAAAGCGATCTCTCAGACACAGAGACCGCCGCGCAACTGCAACAGGCGCAGGCAGGCGCAAGGCCTAAACGGACAGTCACACTGACACAAAAGGCCCGCGAAAAATATGAGAGCGACATTGAAGCGCACCGCGCTAAATTAGAGTTGGCCTGGGAAACAACCGCATTGGAGTTACGCAATGTCGTTAGTATTGGCGATGATGCACAACAGCTCGCGCAGGCAATCATTCAAATAAAGTCTGATCACTCGTGCTACCAAGGGCTGTCAGAAACATACATCACCTACTTGACCAGAACCAACACCGGCGAAAGCCTGCAAGAAAGAGACTTACAAAATAACATTGATCTTGCACGTGACAGCCGCGTGCGGGCCGCCATCACAGACGCTCAAAGCGTGAGAAAAGAGCTCCTCCTGGAGACCGCATCGCAGCGCTCAAGCATATCCAGGCACTCATCTAGATCAGCAAGATCAGCGCAGTCTAACGCGTCCAGCGCAAGCACAAACGCTAACAGGGCACGAGCCGCCGCAGAGGCCGCACGTGCCAGGGCTAAATATGGTCGGAGAGAGGCAGCCGTAAGGGCAGAAAAGGCGCGCATAGAAGAGGAGGAGCAGGCCGCCTCTGCCGCCGCTGCTACCGCCGCCGCTGCCAATGCCGCCGCCGCTGCTACCACCGCCGCTGCCAATGCGCGTAGAAAGGCCGAATTAGACGCGGATCTAGAGGCTCTAAGCAAAGAAGAGGACGCCGCTGCCGCCATAGCCCAAGCCGAAGTCCTAGAAGCAGCTGCGAGACAGGACGGCGGGGAGCTACCGTACAGACGGATAGCCTCAGAGGATCCAGCCCAACGCACTGAAGACTACGTAAGGAGCCTCTTCAGTGTAAACACCAGCGCACCATCTCAACACGGAGGGAGTGACACCACGGACAACGAAGACTCGCTAGGACCACGAGGAGAAGACGCTGCTCCGTCAATGGCACATGCTGCCTGGGATAGCCACAGCCACAACAGTGATCCACACGCCAGCGCGCACACGGATGCACAACAACGGGCTCGCCATCCAGGTACACCCACGCGGGAGAAAACAGCCCCTCACACTAGCCAGCAGCCATCACGCGTCCACGCCAAGGAAGAGGCGACCGCACAGACCCTCCCAGCAACTACCTCAGAACGGGGCAAACGCGCCGATGTCTCAGGTCTGACAGACATAGCCAAGTACATGATCCGGCGCGACTTGGTGCACGCAGGACTCATCAGCTTCGACGACCGCCCTGAGAACTACCGGACGTGGAAGTTCACGTTCAAAGACGCAATCGACAGCTTGGACTTCTCAGCAAGGGAAGAGCTCAACCTGTTAGTCAAGTTCCTGGGGAACGTATCCAGGGAGCAAGCGCAGAGACTTCGGACGGCAAACGCACATCAACCCCAAGTAGGTCTGGACCTAGTGTGGGAAAGGCTAGAAGAGACCTATGGCAGCCCTGAAGCAGTCGAGGATTCACTCTTCAAAAGAATCGAGAGCTTCCCCAAGATCACGAATAAAGACTACTCGAAGTTATGGGATCTTGGAGACCTGCTGCAAGAACTGGAGTTCGCAAGGAAAGACCATTCTTTAATAGGTCTCAACGCCCTAGATTCAGCTCGTGGAGTGAGACCCATCCTGGAGAAGCTACCCTTCAACCTCCAAGAAAGGTGGCTTTCACAAGGTTCCAAATACAAAAGGGAGAAGCAGGTTGTCTTCCCCCCATTCTCATTCTTCGTGAGCTTCATCCGCGAAGCGGCAAGGACAAGGAACGATCCCAGTTTCATCTTAGGTGCGCAAACCACATACAGTGCGAGCAGCCTGAAGAACGAGAGACCAGCGACGAGATATGGTAACCCCCAAACACCCGTCTCGGCCCGCAGGACGGACGTGCCTCCCACGACCCAAACTACTCCCGATCAGTCAGTCGCCGGAGACAAGGAACCAAGGGACCCAAACAGGGAATGTCCCATACACAAGAAGCCACACCCACTCAACAAGTGCTTTGGGTTCAGGATGAAGTCCCTAGAGGAACGCAAGAGGTTACTTGGAGAATTCGGAGTTTGCTTCAAGTGCTGCGGTTCCACAACTCACCTAGCCAGGGACTGTAAGGAAGAGATCAAATGCACAGTGTGCGAGAGTGACAAGCACGTGACAGCGTTACACCCAGAGGCGATGACACTCCACCAACTCAAGAACCCATCCTCCATAGCGGAGCATGGCGGGGAGAAAGAAGAAGGAGAGTCAACATCCGTCACATCTCAGCGCACTGAAGTTTGCGGAAAAGAAGGTGACAAAATGTCCTGCTCCAAAATATGCCTTGTCGCAGTGCACCCCCAGGGACAACCTGAGAAGGCTATTCGGATGTACGCAATACTCGACGACCAGAGCAACCGATCACTGGTCAGGTCAGAGTTCTTCGACATGTTTAACATACAAGATGGTGCCTCTCCTTACACTCTCAGAACGTGCGCAGGGCAAATGGAGACCACAGGGAGAAGAGTGAATGGCTACACCATATGCTCAATAGACGGCAAAGTGAACATGCCCCTTCCCACACTCATCGAGTGCAACCACATGGCCACAAACAGGGACGAGATACCCACACCAGACGTGGCACTCCATTACCCCCACCTCAAAGGAATAGCCAACCACATCCGGCCGGTGGAACAAGACGCCAAGATCCTGCTGCTGCTCGGTAGGGACATCATGAGAGTACATAAAGTCCGTAAACAGCACAACGGACCCCACAACGCGCCATACGCCCAAAGACTCGACCTAGGATGGGTGATAGTGGGCAACTCGTGCACTAACAAAGAGCACGGGCAAGACTACGTCGATGCCCGCAGAACGGAGGTGACAGAATGTGGACACACATCTTTCTCCGAACCATGTCTTGGCCATCTCCAAGTGACCGAAGGGCCAAGTGAAGAGAGAAGACAAGGTCATACCCCTGAGACCAACAAAGACATCCCCACGCCGATGGGATGCGACAATGGCTTAGGATGCTCAGCAGTCCAGACAGCCAAGGATGATGAGTCGACTCCACCGAAGGAAGAGAGTAACCTCCCAAAGGTGACCGACAAAAGGATCGTCCTAAAAACAACAAACAATCAGACAATACTCCCGCGAGCAAGGGCACAATTAAGACGTACAGTTGTTCCTCTCCACAGAGTATCAAGCAACAGAGCAACCAATTGCCACGGCTGGCATAGCCGCAAAAGATTGCGCCCCACAGGCGAAGCCACAGTGTCAAAAGGACTGTTCGTTCAAACACGTAAAAGGGGACAGTTGCAGAGACATTTCCCAAAAGGGTTTACAAGGACAAAAGAGACTGTTCTTCGTCATGTCCAGGGAGAAAACAACCTCCCGATGGCAGTCAACAAAGAAACACAAAAGCGTTTCACCAAACTACGCGGAGATGTTCTCGTGCAAGAGAAATGTACCGATGAACTACGGTGCAGAGCGTTCCAGACAACAAGGAACGATGACAAACAAACACCATCGAGGGAAGATAGAGGATTCCCGAGGTTAACTGTCAAGGAGCTCTCTAAAGACGGACTAAGCAGTCGGGTGACTCCGCTACCATTCCGTTCACCAAGGAGGCACTTCCCAAACAATGGAGAACATGCCATCTCTAGGTTCACCTCGCACCTCTGCGGCCTACAAAGGGAACCAGAGACCAAAAACAACTTTGTGGTCTTCATCCAGAAGATATTCTTTACCGGCCACGCAAAGCCAGCACCTCTAATGGGGGAAGGCGAAGAATGTCGGTACCTCCAATCACCTGGGGCCTACCACCCTCAGGAACCCGATCAAATCCGGGTAGTGTTCAACCCTAGCGCTCAACTCCAGGGAGTCTCCCTGAACGATACCCTCCTCACTGGACAAGACTTGACGACCAGTCTTCCAGGGACATTAATCCGCTTCCGCAAGGAACCTAAAGCCATCCCCTCCCGCCAAACGCCAGGTGATGGGATGACAAACTACCATGACTGGCACATCCACGAGGTGATGCACTCTGTAGAGAAAGCTACAGAGTCAAAGGGACTGTTCTCTCACAAAGTCGAAAGGAAACAGTGCCAGAGACTTTCGCAGAAAGACATTGTGGTGAAACCAGCAAACCTGGAGCGGTTCATCCATCCAATATCCTTTGCTAAAAGACTTTGCCAAGGGATTTCAACACCAGTGGTGCCGGCCGGTATCACCTCGTTATGTAGACATGGACTTTGCATTATTATGTTGTTATGTTGTATGCATTGCACATATGTTCCACATAGCCTACCATATAGTGGTATCTACAGATACCAGACGGGGAGTGTCATGGAACAGGAATACCCCTGTCTGCATTTCTGTCTCACCCCCTCCTTGTCCTTGCAGCCCTGCTTGTCAGCATGCTTAGTGGCAGCTGTATGTATTTGGTTCTACATGCAATTCCAATGCTTGTGTGATAAGACAGAGACATTTCCCCCTTTCCAGCAGTCTGCTGCATTAAGATGCTACATTTTGCTACATGTTGCAGCTTCTCCAGGCACTCCTGTGAGTTGCCATGGCAGCCCCAGCCTTTCTCCCAAATGGGTTAGTCTGCTGTCTCCCCCTCTGTTCTGCCCACAGATGGTCTGTCCCCAGACTATCTGACACCCAGCATACACTGCTTCATCCTTTCCACCATTTGCCAGGACTCGTGAGTACCTCTCTGTAAAACCCTGTAATGGTGCTGAAGGAGAATCTTTTCACCTCCCTTGAACACTGAGCACACACAGAGACACCTACACCTCTACACAAGAGACTGTACCTTATCCTGTTTTCCCTCAATAAAACCAAGAAAAGAAACAGATCTTGTCGTGCTTAGGAAAGAGGGCGAGTTGGCACTATCTGAGCTAAGTCATCTCCACGTGACCCTCTGGCTTCCAGAATAATAGACACAATACAATATAATAAGCACTTCAGACATAAAAGTAACATTAGGAAAAGGAGTCCCTGCTCCGAATAGCTTTCAATCTATGTTTTAGAACAAAGGCGGCCTCCCAAAGAAAGTCTATGCTTCCCCATTCACTGTCAATGTCCACTAAGTCAGCACTGACAGAGTTAACTTCATCAAGAGACAGCATCCTCCCCCCTCTCCCCACCATCTCTGCTAAGGGTTTCTGTTTGATGTGCAGCTGATATCACTTTACTGCAGACTCTCTTGGAGATTAAAGAAGACAATCCGAGGATCAGAAGCGGAGCACAGCTGTGTGAAAAGATGGGGGCTAAACACCAGCAAATTAGTTAAAAAGTAAGTCTTTAATCCATGGTAAGTGAGGGATACAAAATGAACACTCTGACGCGTTTTGGGACACAATCCAGGATTGTGTCCGGAAACGCGTCAGAGTGTTCTTTTTGTATCCCTCATTTACCATGGATTAAAGACTTACTTTTTAACTCATTTGCTGGTGTTTAGCCCCCATCTTTTCACACAGCTGTGCTCCGCTTCTGATCCTCGGATTGTCTTCTTTGCTACATGTTGGCGTGATGCACGCTTCCGGATGAGCTGCCACAAATGTGAGTACTCTATTCTCCCTAACACACGGAGGAGATTATGACCATTTCTACAGTGCTACTCCAGGGTGATTGTTCCAGTGATTCAAATGGACGGTACCATGATTATACACACATAGGTCTGTCCTCATCACAGGGACTGTTATACTATTCACTCATATAGGAGACATATGACAGATTCTCACCAGGCTTCTATCAGAGCTTATTGCACTTCAAGTGATATTTAGTACTTAGAATCTGCATGTACTATTTATTCCATTTGTTTACTGAGCACCGATATTTGGGATCTGTTCCTGCTTACCCTCTCTTGGAGATTATACCACCGGAGTTACAGAAAAGGTGACAGCCAAAGGGTGTCAGACGTTTGCTGCGGTTCGCTGATCTTACAGCTGCTCTGTACAATCGGAAACACACAAACCTTCTCATCCCCCTGTGCCCTACTATTCCACTTACCCTTCCTTAAGACTGTAAGCTACTTGGGTCAGGGTCCATTTTACCTACTGTTACAATGTTAGGTAAGAACAATGATAAAAGTTCTGATAAAGGTCCTCAACCTCACTAATTTCAGCTCCGGGGACCCTCTGGTTCTTGAGACACTTACATTCAAAGGTCTCCTTAGAACCATCGCATGCAGGGGAAACAAATGGAGCTTTAAATCTCCTGAGGCACGTAGGCCAATAGCAAGCTGCAACATCATCGCGGAGATTTAAGAACCAGGAAGTAATCAGCAGCACCTAAAATTAACATGGTTCAGGTCTGGGGACCCTCCACTTCATAACCATTTAAACAACAAAAAAGTGACCCAAGGAAGGAATGCCCCATTAACATTTCAAGTTCAACATGGCTTTAAGTCTTACTGAAGATGACTCAATCCCCACCATTGCAATGCTATTGAGCCTGGACATGCCTTTGTACAGTAATACAAGTGAGAATTCCTGAACAATGTGAGCGATCACAGTGTTGGTGTCGGGCTGGGAAGTGGGAGGGTGGAATTTCCTCCAAAGGTTGGACATTTGACAGATCGCCTGCCATGTACGACCAGAAAGCATTTTGTGCAACCACAACAGATTCCCTGGAATGTATTGGTTTAAAGTCTTGTTGTAACTAAAATACTGTACAATAATACTATGCATACTACATATGTTCGCCACAGGATATGATTTTATCTGCTGGGAATGAATTATATGTTAGCTTGGAACAGCCTCTTTACAGGATATGTTATTATAAATTGTTTACAACTGGGAAAAGAGCACCAGTAAAATAATACTTTTGTTGAGTCCCCAGGAACAGGTTTTCATGGGTAAATAATATTTTCGCCATTAATCATATTTTGCACTGGCTTTATTTAACTCATTTATAGTACAAAATGATAGAGGCTTAGTATCAAGGCAATTTTAGAACGCAACTGATGCACATAGTGTCATTTTTCATATCGTACTTCTATTCATCATTGTATCAAGCACTTCCCACCACTATTTTCCCCATCAGCGAAACAGGCAAAGTTTGCCTACTTTTTATTTGGGAAAATTGCCAAGCTTCACAAACAAAATTAGCCAAGCATTAAAAGTTAATGTGCCGGGACACTTGTCTCTTTATATACAGTCATCTTTGCTAAAAGCTTTGGAGAAATGAGTTAAAGTTACAACATTCTGGTGAAATTGGAAAGCAGTGTGAATTGATATGTTTTATGTTTTTTTTTGCAAAAAGCTAAATTTAGGAAGAAAATACAAACATTTTTGCTAAGCAAATTTGAAGACATTTGCACATCTCATAATTTATAATGAAATGATAGAATAACATAGTTGAGTTAGAAGTTAACCATATTTAACTGTTTCTACAAACTGAAGTTGTGACTCATAACTCAGCCCTTCTGTTCTATTACATTACATAAAAAAGTGTCTATTAAACATACTTCAGCGACATCTACTTCCGTATTTCTCACTTCTTGGACTGATGTTTATTGAGCGTCAAATGATTCTGGGCCGTGCTCAGTTCCTGCGCAAACTGGGAGGAGCGCGCCCTGAGATTGTCTGCGGGGGGGGGGGGGGGTAGACGCGGGGTTTACAGAGTCCCTTCACGCTTCCCAAAGACACTTAAATTAAGTGCCGGGGTAGCGGCGAAGGCCTCTGTAAACTGCACTTACCTTGGCCAGACACAATAGCACATGACATCGTGATGCCAGGACGCCGGAGCCGAGGTAAGAGGGAGAGGGGAGGGGGGGGGGGGTGGAGAAGGGAACAGGCGGCAGGGGGGTGCAGAGAAAAAAAGATTGCGCTCCCCTGCATTTAGTAATTCGGAATGGGACTTTTGGTCTCGCCACGACTTAGGCCCGTAATATAGTGGGCGCGCGCGGCACTTATAGTTGGCTGTGGTTAGCCAGCCATTGTATGCTAGGGCCGTGCGCTTTCACAGCAGTGAGCGTGGAGCCGGGTGATCAGGGGGAAGACTCCAAAAAGTATGTATTCGCGCCGAGTGGTCATAGAGTTAACGCTAGTGGGGACAGCATCAGGGGATACAGTGGCAACGTAGGACGGAACGGGCACATTATAGTCCTGTACGTGGGAGACTAAGGAGACCTCCCGAGGCGGAGCCATGCAATTGTCCACAGTCCCAGCAAGGCTCGGTATGCCACAGCCCCTGGCAACACTAGATTCAGCAGTACTCGTATCTGGAGTAGTGCCGGCCGGCACTCCCCGAGGGACTTCTCCCAGCAGCCCCAGCGCGTCATAGTGGCGTTCCACTGCCTTCACATACACGACAGCTCGTGCGTGGGCTGCGCGGATCTCTTGGCGGCGCAATTCTTTCTGCTCTGCCGCCTTCTGCACAGGGTCCCAGTGCGGATCAACGAAGGGGATCTCCCGAGCCTCGCCCGCGATGACCTCAGGAAACAGCAACTCCGCAGCCGACTCGGGATCGTGGGATGCCCCGACCGGTACCTCGGAGGTTGTAGCACCCTCGCTGTCAGCATGGATCTCGGACAGAGGGTTGAGTGGCTCTGACATAACTCCAAGTGGGACAGCAGAGAACCTTGGCAGGACATCTGGTACGAGGGAGGGTTCGGCAGCTACCTCGTCAGCAGCTTCGTCATCAGACTCGCCGACGGCAATCACTTCCGCAGGATCCTCCCTTTCGGAGCAGCTTACCGGAGCAGCATTAGGGCACTGAGGACTGGACAAAAGAGTGGCATTTCCTCCAGGTGGTTCTCCATCACGTACAGGTAAAACATCGCCAGAGGGTTGCAGGGACCATGGCTAGAAATAGGGTACTTGGCATATATCACACTGGGCTGATGCATGCAGTTGTTCTCCCGTAGCTCCACATATGGCACATACCCCCAGCATCTGTACGTCCCATCTTCATTAGTGACCACCGCTATTCCGCCAGGCAAGCGGTAAACATTGTCCATATCATCAGGAATAATTTGCAACTTGGAGCAATGGAGGCAGCTTGCAGACACAACTGCTGGTGTTGAAATACAAATGTGTCTGTCTCCTCATTTCCTGTTCGCTCCATGAAACACATTTCACCGCTATTCCGCCAGGCAAGCGGTAAACATTGTCCATATCATCAGGAATAATTTGCAACTTGGAGCAATGGAGGCAGCTTGCAGACACAACTGCTGGTGTTGAAATACAAACGTGTCTGTCTCCTCATATCCTGTTCGCTCCATGAAACACACCCAGCTCCTCCCCCTGGTGGATAGTATAGTCCAATCAGGAGCAAGGAAGGGGGAGGGGTTTCGGCTGTTCGCACTGTTTCTTGCAAACTGTAATCCAGCAAAAGCTTCTTTCTTTCTCTGCACTCTAGTTCCATCATGTCTTTTCTAAGGTGTGGCGCCCAAAATTGTACTCCATATTCAAGGTGTGGTCTTACTAATGCGTTGTAAAGGGGCATAATTATGTTTACTTCCCTTCCGTCCATTGCCCGTTTACTGCAAGATAAGATCTTGTTTGCCTTTGCAGCTACTGCATGACTTTGGGCACTACTGCTAAGCCTGCTGTCTATAAGCACTCCTAAATCCTTCTCCATCAAGGATTTCCCCAATTTATCCCATTTAATTTGTAAGTCGCCTGTTTATTCTTGCTTCCCAAATGCATAACCTTACATTTATCTGTATTATAACTCATCTGCCATTTATATGCCCAAGTTTCCAGTCTCTCCAAGTCCTTCTGTAGAGAAATTACATTCTGCTCTGATTCTACTACCTTACACAATGTAGTGTTATCAGCAAAGATGGAGACTTTGCTCTCTATGACAACCTCAAGGTCATGAATAAACAAGTTAAAAAGCAGGGGTCCCAGTACCGATCCCTGAGCTACTCCACTTACGACCCTAGCTCAACTTGAAAAAGTTCAATTTATGACAACCCTCTCTGTTGTCTGTCCTTCTACCAGTTTTCAATCCAGGTGCATATATTTTTATTGAGTCCAATTTGCTTTATTTTGTACATCAACCTCATGTGGAACCATACAGTATCAAAAGCCTTTGCAAAATCTAAGTAGATCACATCAACTGCATTACCCTGGTCTAAATTCCTACTTACATCCTCAAAGAAACAAATAAGGTTAGTTTGGCATGATCCATCCTTCATAAATCCATGCTGACTATTACTAATAATTTTGTTTTCCATTAGGTATTCCTGAATATTATCCCGTATTAAACCTTCAAGTAGTTTCCCCACTACTGAAGTCAGGCATACAGGTCTGTAATTCCCTGCTTGTGATTTAGCTCCCTTTTTAAATATAGGCACCACATCTGCTTTACGCCAATCTTGTGGTACTGAGCTTGGGGAAATGGAGTCCTTGAATATTAAATGTAATGGTTTGGCTATTACTGAACTTAACTCCTTGAGAACTCTTGGATATATGCCATCGGGGCCAGGTGCCTTATTTACTTTAATTTTATGAAGCCGCCTATGAACTTCTTCCTCAGTTAACCAACTATTCATTAATATAGAGGTTGTGGCTTCCTCCTGCGGCACTACTATTGAAATTGATTCTTCCCTGGTAAACACAGAGGCAAATAATTTGTTTAATACCTCTGCTTTTCCCTTATCTCCAATAATTTGCCTGCCCATCTCACCATGAAAAGGACCTATATTTTCTTTCCTTTTTTTGTTATTAAGCTACTTACAGAACTTTTTAGGGTTGTTCTTACTTTCTATTGCAATCCTTTTTTCATTATCCATTTTTGCTAATTTGATTGCCCTTTTGCAATTTTTGTTACATTCTTTATAATTCTGATACGATGCCCCTGTCCCTTCTGACTTAAAGAATCTAAACGTCTGCCTCTTCTTTTCCATTTCCTCCCCTACCTGTTTATTTAGCCACATTGGTTTTGGCTTATTTATTTTATACTTATCACCCAAGTGTATACACTGATAAGTGTGCTTTTCTAACAATGTTTTAAAGACTGCCCATTTACTGTATCTTCTACATTTTCCCTGCAAAAATATCATCCCAGTGTATTACTTGTAGATTTAAAATTTGCCTTTCTAAAGTTTAAGGTCAATGTTGAACCCAAGTAATCTGTTTTTTGATAATTTATTTAAAATGAGACCATGTTATGATCACTGTTACCCAAATGTTCCAGGACTTGAATATTTGCTATTACTTCTACATTGTTTGATATTACCAAATCCAGTATTGCCCCTCTCCTCAGGGCCGTCTTAACGTCTGGGCACGCTGGGCAGTTGCCCGGAAGCCCCACAGTATAGGGGGGCCCCACGCGCCCGGTCCATGCGTGCCCACCAATGCTCTCCATCCGCCCAGCACCCCGGCTCGCTCTTAGGGTTGCCAGGTGTCCAGTATTTGGTTCCCCTGTCCGGTAAAATATGAGAGATAATACCGGACATAGGATAGAGCAGGGTTGCTGCTGCAAGGGGGCTGGGCAGCTTCTGATTGGTTGCTGCTGTGTAATTCAGCCAATGGGAAGGTGGCAGGAGCCTGAGGGTGGGGCCAATGAGCGGAGGAAAAGCATGCAGCAGAGAGGTGAGGCTGTGTCTGTACTGTATGTCTCAGTGTGTGTCTGTCTATCTGTGTGTGTCTGTCTATCTGTGTCTATCTGTGTGTGTCTCAGTGTGTGTGTTTGAGTGAATGTCTCAGTGTGTGTGTGTTTATGTCTCAGTGTGTGTGTGTATATGTCTCAGTGTGTGTGTGTGTGTGTATCTGTGTGTGAGTGTATGTGTGTGCCTCAGTGTCTGTGTATTTGAGTGAGTGTGTGAGTGAATGTCTCAGAGTGTGTGTGTGTGTGTGTGTGTGTGTGTGTGTGTGTGTGTGTGTGTGTGTGTGTGTGTGTGTGTGTGTGTGTGTGTGTGTGTGTGTGTGTGAGAGAGTACATACAGGCATACCCCGCATTAACGTACGCAATGGGACCGGAGCATGTATGTAAAGTGAAAATGTACTTAAAGTGAATCACTACCTTTTTTCCACTTTTTGATGCATGTACTGTACTGCAATAGTCATATATGTGCATAACTGATGTAAATAACGCATTTGTAACAGGCTCTATAGTCTCCCCGCTTGCACACAGCTTCGGTACAGGTAGGGAGCTGGTATTGCTGTTCAGGACATGCTTACAGGCGCATGCGTGAGCTGCCGTTTGCCTATTGGGCGATATGTCCTTACTCGCGAGTGTACTTAAAGTGAGTGTCCTTAAACCAGGGTATGCCTGTACAGTACTGGCAACTTTGTTTAATTGCTCACTCACCCTTACTTTTCTTTTACTATACTAACAGTCTTCCCATTTTCAAGATCTATTAAAAATAACCACCATTGTAAATTCTCAGAAAGGCTCCATAACTCAGCTCTCATCACAGCAGCATTGCAATCTCTGCAGCATTCTTACTTACAGATCATCCCCAAGAAGGCAGAGCAGGTTACTTCTTCAATGGCATGATTCAATATGCAATTTAAAGCTGGATTTTGAAGTCTAAATTTGAAAGCTACTGTACTGATAATGACAGGGGGGGGGGGGTGAGAGGATGAAGGGATGGGGGATAACAGGATAAAGGGAGGGTTGAGAGGACAGGGGGGGGTGAGAGGACAAAGGGGGGTGAGAGGGTGAGAGGACAAGGGGGGGTGGGAGGGTGAGAGGACAAGGGGGGAGAGAGAGAGAGGGGATCAGGAGGGGGGTGCAACAATCTTGGAATTTGTGGGAGGAGCAGTAAGTTCAGTATTGCTCGCCATGTACAGTATGACTGCAGGTCAGTTATTTATAAATGATCTGACCATTACGTAATTTGTTCTAAATTTCACTCCAAGCATGCACCAATTTCCACCAATTTGCAATATTTCATATTCTATTTCCTAAAACAATCCTCGGAAGGGTGCTCCCTCTCAAGACTCCTCCCCAGATTTGTTACGAAATAGAATATAAATTGGTGCAAATTGGTGAATACTTGGAGTGAAATTTAGAACAAATGACATAACAGTCAGGTCATTTATAAGTAACATTCTTCCCCACCAACGATTCTCGAGTGCGTCGCACCTTTCACCGTTATGTCCAGTATTTTTGGACAAGCCACCTGGCAACCCTACTCGCTCTCCCCCCGCCCAGCACCCCGGCTCCGCTCGCTCTCCCCCCGCCCGGCACCCCGGCTCGCGTCACAACCGCTCGCAGCCTAGCAGTGCAGCACTTCCGGTGCCTGCTGCTGCTAGTGAGCACGTGGGAGGCTGGGAGTGACAGTGTAGGCAGGGCCCGTGCACTGCTTTGCCCGGGGGGCCCTAATGTCGTTAAGATAGCCTTGCCTCTCCTGGTTGGTTCCGCAATAATGTGGGTCATATAATTGTCTTTAGGACCCCCAAAAAACTGTTTCCTTTTGCTGTAATGCTAATCTCATTGCCCCAGTCTATGTCTGGATAATTAAAATCACCCATTATGCAAACATGACCTAGTTTTGATGCCTTCTCCATTTGCAAAAGTATTTTAGCTTCCTCAATCTCACAGATATTTGGTGGTTTATAGCATATTCCCACAAACATTTTCTTTATACTTTTACCTCCACTGCTAATTTCTATCCACAAGGTCTCCACATTTTCATCATTCCCCTCATACACATCTTCCCTTATAATAGGTTTTAGATCTGGTTTAACATATAAACATACTCCACCTCCTCTTCTATTTGCTCCATCCTTCCGAAAAACGGAATAACCCTCTAAATTAACTGCCCAGCCATGCGTTTCATCCCACCATGTTTCAGTAATGCCTATGATATCATACTGCTCCCTTGCAGCTATTAATTCAAGCTCCCCCATTTTATGTCAGGCTTCTTGCATTAGCAAGCATGCATTTAAGTTTTTTTTTTCAGCCGGTACTATTATCTTATCTTCTCCTTCCTTTCTGCGCCAACTTGGTTTAGTCTTTAGAAGTTTTCTAGTATTATCTGTATTTACTATGAGTGTCTCGTTGCTTGTCAAACTTGCACTTGCCCCCATTACAACCTCCATAACCCCTTGTATCCTCATCTATTCTATTTAGTTCGCTATCTGTTTCATTCCCCTCCCCACTCCATCCTAGTTTAAAATCTCCTCCAACCTTTTTACCATTCTCCCCCCTAGCACAGAAAATCCCTCGTCATTGAGGTGCAATCTGCCCCTAGAATATAGATGGCACCTCTCAGAAAAGTAGTCCCAGTGCTCTAAAAACCCAAACCCTCCTTCTTAGCCATGCATTAACCTCCCTAATCTCTGACTGTCTCCCTGCGGTAACGCATGGCACTGGTAGTATTTCAGAAAATACTACCTTGGATGTCATTGCCTTAAGTTTTTGGCCTAAATCCCTGAAGTCATTTTTTAGGACCCTCCATCTTTCTCTAACTTTGTCATTGGTGCCAACGTGTACCAAGACCGCCGGCTCAATCCCAGCCCCTCCCAACAATCATAATAAACCTGTTAAGTGCTGTTACGGCATATGGGGCCATATTTACTAAGAAGGGCTACTCCTGCCAGCACGTCTTTATGTCACATTCACTTGAATATAGGGTTGCTAGGCGGCTTTTCCACAAATACTGGACACAATGGTGAAAGGTGCAATGCGCTCGAGAAAAGTCGGTGGGGAGGTATGTTATTTATAAATGTTCTGACCGTTACATAATTTTTTATAAGTTTCACACCAGGTATGCACCAATTTGCACCATTTCACATTCTATTTCTTAAAAATATTCTGGCGACAGAGAGCCATCCCCAGAATTTTTGTACGAAATATAATATGAAATGGTGTAAATTGGTGCATAACGGCAGTGAAATGATAAAAAATTATGTAGCGGTCAGAACATTTGTAAATAATATACCTGCAGTCATACCCTCACCCCTCTCACCTCATCTTCTCATTTTCTCTCCACTCCCCCAGCTCTCTCATTTTCTCTCCTCCTCACCTCTCATACACTCTCAAGGAGACTCTCACCAGAGACTCTCACCAGAGACTCACCTCCCTCTGCTCCACTCTATTTCCTCCACTTTGGCCCCACCACCAAGCTCCTGACACTTCATCCGGATTGGCTGCTGCTGGGTAATGCAGCCAATCAGGATGAAGGAAACTGCCCAGCCCCCTTGCAACAGCCCTGCTCTCTCCCGGCTTGAAGAAACCCACAGCCCCAAGCCAGTCAGGTCACTATGTCCAGAGAGGTAATACTGGACACATACATGTCCGGTATTACCTCTCATTTTTTACTGGACAGAGTGTCCAAATAAAGGATAGTCCGATTCAATACTGGACACCTTGCAACTCTACTTGAATGGGGCTGTAAGGTGTATGTCAGCACGTACTGTATGGTACCTTTTGGAGTAGAACCTCTTAAGCCATTTTCCATTGCTAAATTACCAAACACAAAGAAAACAGTACTCCAGGGATACAATAAAGGGGCCACGGCAGACTGAAGCGAAATTAAATAATAAAATATTGACAATCTTTGTTTTTATGAATTTGTCAAGTAAATGGAGTATGCCATGGGGACAAGGCTTTATTTTTTTAGTTTATGAACCTAGTTCTAAATACATTTTGTAAAGGATTACTGCTTTGAAATATGAAGTAAACCACTGTGTTGGGACAGTAGATTGGTGCTGTACTTATGTTTTGCTTTCAGAGGTATTTGTAAATAGATGTGTTATTCCTTAAACCCTGGCATGTCTTGGGATCCCAAGAATATACTTGATAAAACCAGTGTTAACTGCTTCAATGCTAAAAAATGCCTGGTACCTATCGATGTGACTCAATAGCAAACTTAACAGCCAAATTACATAGTAATGTTAAGCCCTTTGTGGGGAATGGTCTTTAAGGCAGGGTTGCTGAACTCCAGTCCTCAAGCCCCCCACTCCCCAACAGTTAAGGTTTTCAGGATATCCCAGCTTCAGTCTTTGACTGAGCCACCTGTGCTAAAGCAGGGACTAATTGAGCCACATGTGCTGAAGCTGGGATATCCAGAAATCCTGACCTGTTGGAGGTCTTGAGAACTGGAGTTGAGCACCCTTAATACATTGTTACTGTACAGGTTTGATAGTAATGCTAACACCTTCACTGTTGAAAGGGCCTGTGCAGTATGACAGGCCCTTCCGACACTAAAGGGGTTTATAACACTGTACAGATCATGTTTAAAAACCATGCGGCTTTGGTTACTGCGGTTTCCAAAAACGTGTCCTCCAATCACCCTCTGTAGACCTGGAATATGAACATATATTCCCTTCTGAGTCATAAAAGCATCACAGCTATCAAACAACGCAGCCGAACTCTCTGCAGGTTGCTGTGCTGTTATTTTTTTTATTTATAACCACTATAAAGGTTATACAAAGCTTTTATATGATGACTGTTATAAAATATATATATATAGGTTTCAGCAATCACATCATCGATATGCACAGTAGTGCTTATTAAGGACCAACAAAACTCATACAATAAAAGACGACTGCAAAGCCATGGCTGGCCGAACACGTCCCAGGTGAAAAAACAAACAAACTAGAAATAAGTGGTCCCTACCAGTATGACACCAATATGCTTTTTATGTTTTCAATATTTTCATACATACATGTCTATATACATGTCATGAAACACAAAGCCATTATTTTATTGGTGACAAAGGTGCTACTACTTTGTTTTAATATATATATATATATATATATTTTTTTTTTTAATATATATATTTACATTTCATAAATTTGATTGAGGCATCATCCCTATCCTGTGATATTAACGCTTCACTTTGCCCAGCAGCTCCCAAAAAACTCATACAATAGGAGTATAGTTTTGGTACAAAATACTGCGGATGCTGCAGGATGAATGCTGCAGTCTGTGAAAAGTACAGTACCTTAGTCCTCGCTGTGCCCGCTGGCTCCACTTGGTTGGCCTGTGTCCCTTGGTATCGCTTAAAACTCGATAATGATCTCTTGTTACAGTGATCAGACAGCAACTCAAGCACTGCAGCAGCAGGCAGCCCTTCACTTAATGTTGTTTCAACTCCTCCAGCCACAGAGTTATTTGGTTGCAGCACATCATCATCAGTGGGTGTGGATGTTGATCTGGACAGAGTGTGTGCATATGCAGCAGCAGCAGTCTGACTGCTATGACATTGAGCTCCCAGTTTCTTCACTAGCTCCCTGCTGCTGTTACTGACTAATAAATAAATGAATGGGCTGGTTAGAGGTTTCTCACTCACTCTAGTGCAATCAAGCTGTGTGATCCAAACTGGAAGGGGTGTATGTACTGTAGGATAGGTTCCAGGGCTGGAAGGCTGCTCAGGTTACAAGAAGCCTTTCAATATACTGTAAGAAGCTTTGCTGCACTGTTCTGCTATTACTGGATATCAGAGAAAGCAATCAAACACAGAGAAGAGCAAAATAAGGACTATTAAGCTTTAATATGGCTTGTGTATACAAGGTATTGACATTGTAGAGACTATGCACTCCAGACACTGATGCCATTATTAATATTCCATTATTATATATCTGCACCCGCTTTGTTTTCCAGTGTGATACAATGAACACATTACACATTAACACAATTGAAAGTTAATCTCTGCTCAGATCTGGCTATTTATTTGTGTGCAAAAGTTAAAAAAAAAACCGAAGGTAGTGAGATCTACTCTCAAAGGGGCACATGCATCGTGCCATTATGGTTTATCGCACCTGTTCCCGCGTTAACTCCCATTCAATCAATGGGCGTTAATACTGGAGTAGGTGCGATAACCCATCCCGGCACTTGATAAGCTGTCATACTGCTTCAAATGATCACTCCTTGCACATTGCGGCCTGATGCAAACATGGCAAACTTGAGCAAAGCACTTTGATGATAATCTACACATTTTCAATATACATTGCTTTGATCTACAGATGTAGCAGATGTTATTGCTGCTGTTACCGCTGCTGCAATGTTTACCTCATGAGTTACAGCGGTTCCATTATAAAGTAATGGAGACGCAGGTAACCTCGTGCCATTCCCCAAACTAAATTGTGCGCTGTTGCACATTGTGTCATAGTAATGGGTGCAACAACAACATCTGCCACATCTGAAGCTCAATGTACTGTAATCCATCAAGTATTTTAAACATAGCCCCACACTACTGTCTCCTGTAGAAGAGAGGTAACAACAATCTTAGCAGAGGTGGAGACTGAGGCCTTACATGTCCACTTGCTTAGAACCTCTTCTACAGGGAGGAATTGAAACTTAAGTAAAATAAGTTATTCGCCCCATATTTAGTAAGCTTCCATCACAGTAAATAACTGAATGGCTCAAAAAGGTATCAATTATTTTTGTCCCCAGCTTCAGGGTGATATAATGGCTTCGCTAAATGGTGTAGGGCAGGGGTTGGCAAACTGCGGCTCCCGAGCCGCATGCTGCTCTTTCTGCTCCTACTTGCGGCTCTCTGCAGGTTGCTGACCCCCAGCTGCTGCCTTTCTCCCTCACTATCCTGGCGGTGGCTGCAGCAGTGGGCTGGCCGGTGCTGGTCCGGCCTCTTGTTGCTGCCGGGCCCGACGTCTCCCCAGCTGCTGGCCTGCCACTCTCTTGTACTGTGTCCGATGCTGGGCTCTCATGCCAGTGCACGCCGGAAGGGCGTGTTGCGATTTCCGGCATGAGCCGACGTCACTGAGTCCGGTGTTGGACAGCACAGGAGGGAGGCAGGCCAGAAGCTGGGGAGAAGTCAGGCCCGGCGGCAACTAGAGGCCCGACCAGCAACGGCCAGCCCCCACAACCCCGCCGCAGCCACTGGCAGGACAGTGAGGGAGAGAGGCCCAATGTAAATGCAAGTGTATATGTATATATATGTACAGTGGTCGACAAATCACCAAAAAATCTACTCGCCGAAAAAAAAAATCTACTCGCCACCTAGTACCACACGTGGGCTGCTTGGGCCAATAGGAGCTCGCCATGTTAAATCCACTCGCCCGGGGCGTGCAAATGTATAGGTTTGTCGAACACTGTATATGTATATGTATATAGCAACTGTAAATATTACTGTATGTTCATTTGCATGTCTTAGACAGGTCTGCAACCCTGTCTTTCCCCATTGTCACCCAGCATACAGCGCTTCCACTGCAGCAAGGGATTCTGGGAAATGACATGCAAATGAGCACTCAGTGCCACCTTTTGTCTCAAGCTCGTATTACACAAGCCAATCCTCAAGCCAATGCATGCCGTTTTAAACACAGCTTTTAGACAAAGGCTGGGATGAGATGCAAAGCCATTAGACCCACTCACATACATGTTTCAACCTTGATGGGTATCATCAGTGTGAGGCTGGTCTTAATGGCTAGAGCAGGTTTGAGACTAGACTAGGTAATCACCACTGTCATTAAGGTTATGGTGGGTAAAAAAAGTGACAAAAACCCTCCACAGTAAAGCATAAAGCAACTGTAATTATTACTGTATGTTCATTTGCATGTCTTAGACAGGTCTGCAACCCTGTCTTTCCCCATTGTCACCCAGCATACAGCGCTTCCACTGCAGCAAGGGATTCTGGGAAATGACATGCAAATGAGCACTCAGTGCCACCTTTTGTCTCAAGCTCGTATTACACAAGCCAATCCTCAAGCCAATGCATGCCGTTTTAAACACAGCTTTTAGACAAAGGCTGGGATGAGATGCAAAGCCATTAGACCCACTCACATACATGTTTCAACCTTGATGGGTATCATCAGTGTGAGGCTGGTCTTAATGGCTAGAGCAGGTTTGAGACTAGACTAGGTAATCACCACTGTCATTAAGGTTATGGTGGGTAAAAAAAGTGACAAAAACCCTCCACAGTAAAGCATAAAGCAACTGTAAATATTACTGTATGTTCATTTGCATGTCTTAGACAGGTCTGCAACCCTGTCTTTCCCCATTGTCACCCAGTGGTGATTACCTAGTCTAGTCTCAAACCTGCTCTAGCCATTAAGACCAGCCTCACACTGATGATACCCATCAAGGTTGAAACATGTATGTGAGTGGGTCTAATGGCTTTGCATCTCATCCCAGCCTTTGTCTAAAAGCTGTGTTTAAAACGGCATGCATTGGCTTGAGGATTGGCTTGTGTAATACGAGCTTGAGACAAAAGGTGGCACTGAGTGCTCATTTGCATGTCATTTCCCAGAATCCCTTGCTGCAGTGGAAGCGCTGTATGCTGGGTGACAATGGGGAAAGACAGGGTTGCAGACCTGTCTAAGACATGCAAATGAACATACAGTAATATTTACAGTTGCTTTATGCTTTACTGTGGAGGGTTTTTGTCACTTTTTTTACCCACCATAACCTTAATGACAGTATATGTATATATGTATATATGTAGATGTATATGTATGTGTGTGTGTGTGTGTGTATTTGTGGGGGGGGGGGGGAGTGTGTGTGTGTTTATTTGGGGGGGGGGTGGTTGTGTATGTATGTATGTATGTATGTATGTATGTATGTATGTATGTATGTATGTATGTATGTATGTATGTATGTATGTATGTATGTATGTATGTATGGTGTATTTGTAAATTACATTGTTTGCTCAGAAAAACAATGGGAAAAAAAACTAAATAAAGGGACTTTTTGTGAGATGCATTTTATTACCCCACATATTTTGCCATATGTTAATGCTTATACAGTATATACATAGTGTGTGTACAGTACAATGTGTTTGTGGGGGTGTAATATTCATGCATGTGTTGCGGCTCTCTGAATATTTTGGAGAAAATAATTTTTTTATAAAATGGCTCTTCTTCCTTGAGAGGTTGCAGACCCCTGGTGTGAGGTGTGAGAAAGGGATAGATTGACAGAGATAAAACGAGAGGAAGCAGGGAGGATGATCACATGGAAAGACTAGAAATCATAAAAAGACAAGTTTGGAAGCAGAGAAATGTTACAGGAAGACAGAAAAAGGGAAAGCAAAATCCGACAGCTTTCCCCCCCGCCCTACTCTCAGTCGCAACACAACCACTTTCCCCCCGCCCCAACCTCCCTCGCAGCACGACCACTTTCCCCCCAGCCCCACCCTCCCTCGCAGCACGACCACTTTCCCCCCCGCCCCACCCTCCCTCGCAGCACGACCACTTTCCCCCCAGCCCCACCCTCCCTCGCAGCACGACCACTTTCCCCCCCGCCCCACCCTCCCTCGCAGCATGACCACTTTCCCCCCCGCCCCAACCTCCCTCGCAGCACGACCACTTTCCCCCCAGCCCCACCTTCCCTCGCAGCACGACCACTTTCCCCCCGCCCCACCCTCCCTCGCAGCATGACCACTTTCCCCCCGCCCCACCCTCCCTCGCAGCATGACCTCTTTCCCTCCGCCCCACCCTCCCTCCAGCATGACCACTTCCCCTCGCCCTACTCTCCCTCGCAACACAACCACTTTCCCCCCGCCCCACCCTCCCTCGCAGCATGACCACTTTCCCCCCGCCCCACCCTCCCTCGCAGCATGACCACTTCCCCCCCGGCCCCACCCTCCCTCCAGCATGACCACTTCCCCCCGCCCTACTCTCCCTCGCAACACAACCACTTTCCCCCCGCCCCACCCTCCCTCGCAGCATGACCACTTTCCCCCCCGCCCCACCCTCCCTCGCAGCATGACCACTTTCCCCCCAGCCCCACCCTCCCTCGCAGCACGACCTCTTTCCCCCCCGCCCCACCCTCCCTCGCAGCACGACCACTTTCCCCCCGCCCCACCCTCCCTCGCAGCACGACCACTTTCCCCCCCACCCCACCCTCCCTCGCAGCATGACCACTTTCCCCCCTGCCCCACCCTCCCTCGCAGCACGACCTCTTTCCCCCCCGCCCCACCCTCCCTCGCAGCACGACCACTTTAAGCTTTTTAAGCCACGTCTCTGGTGACAGTAAGTCGTCCTACATCTGTATGTCATTTGTCACCCTGTTCCCCCATTGTACCACACTGTGGAATAATGGTTGTACTTTATAAATAAAGAATTATATGAAGAAGAATAAAGCGAACATAGATGAGAAGGTAAAATTGCAAGTAACAGAAGGGGTAACAGCAGAATAAGAGCACATACAGTACAAAATGCTGTTTTTGCAGCCCTTAATATATTTTCTTGGGGCGTCATAAATATTCTTCTAAGGCTTTTAGAAGAAAGATTGTGATATCTTTTATATTACTAACATAGGAGTTGTTTATAGATCTTGTTGCACATGAAGATGCGAGACATCACGTCTCTTCTTTAGATGTATGTATGTATGTCTTTATTTATATAGAGCCATCAATGCACATAGCGCTTCACAGTAGTAATACACGTGACAATTATATAAATACCAAATAGTACAATTAACAGATCATGGGGATAAGTGCTTCAGACATAAAAGTAACCTTTAGGAAATGGAGTCCCTGCTCTGAAGAGCTTACAATCTAATAGGTAGGAGGAACAAACAGATACAGTAGGAGGGCATTCTGGTAAGTGCTTCTGCAGGGGGCCAAGCTTTATGCATCAGGTGTATAGTGTTAGCTACAGATCTACTCATATGCTTCATTAGGCAAATGTGTCTTAAGGTGGGTCTTAAAGGTGGATAGAGAGGGTGCTAGTCGGGTATTGAGGGGAAGGGTATTCCAGACGTGTGGGGCAGTCAGTGAGAAAGGTTTAAGGTGGGAGAGGGTTTTGGATACAAAGGGGGTAGAGAGAAGACAGCCTTGAGCAGAATGCAAGGGTCGGGATGGTGCATAGTGAGAAATTAGGGCTGAGATGTAAGGAGGAGCAGAAGAGTGTAAAGCTTTAAAGGTGAGGCGGAGAATTGAATGTGTGATACGGGATTTGGTAGGAAGCCAGGAGAGGGATTTCAGCAGGGGAGACGCTGGGACAGATTTAGGAAAGAGTAGACTGATTCTGGCAGCGGCGCTTAGAATGGATTGTAGGGAAGACAGGTGAGAGGCAGGAGGGACGGACAGCAGGAGGTTACATTTATCGAGATGGGAGAGAATGAGGGTCTGTGTCAGAGTTTTAGCAGTCGAGCAACAGAGGAAAGGGCGTATCTTTGTGGTATTGCAGAGCAAAAAGCGACAGGTTTTAGATACGTTTTGAATGTGAGAGGAGAAAATGAGAGAGGAGTTGAGTGTGCCCCCTGGGCAGCGTGCTTGGGCTACTGGGTGTATAATTGAACTTCCAACAGTAATGTGGAAGGAGGTAGTGGGGCCTGGTTTGGGAGGAAGTATGAGGAGCTTTGTTTTTGCCATGATAAGTTTAAGTCGGCGAAGGGCCATCCAGAATGATATTGCAGAGACATTCAGAAATGTTGGTCTGTACAGCAGCTGTAAGGTCAGGGGTTGAAAAGTAAATTTGTGTGTCGTCAGCATAGAGGTGCTATTTGAACCCAAGAGATGGGATTATGTCACCTAGAGAGAGTGTGTACAGAGAAAAGAGGAGAGGTCCAAGGACAGAGCCCTTGGGTACCCCCACTGAGAGGTCGATAGAGGAGGGGTAGCTGTTAGCAGAAGAGACGCTGAAAGTACGATGGGAGAGGTAAGAGGAGATCCCGGATAGAGCTTTGTTATGAATGCCAAGAGTATGGAGAATGTGAAGGAGAAGAGGGTGGTCCACAGTATCAAATACTGCAGAGAGGTCGAGTAGTATGAGCAGAGTGTAATGACCTCTGTCTTTGGCAGCATTAGTTATTTTAGTGAGGGCTGTTTCCGTGGAGTGAGCAGTGCGGAAGCCAGATTGTAGAGGGTCTAGGAGAGAATAGGTGTTGAGAAAATGGAGCAAGCGAGAGAATACAAGACGTTCAAGGAGTTTAGAGGCAAAAGGCAGGAGGAAGATCGGTTGATAGTTAGAAAGACAGGTAGGGTCAAGCCTGCTGTTTTTGAGTAATAGTAGGACTGTTGCATGTTTATAGGAGAAGGGAAAGATACTAGAGTAGAGGGAGCAGTTAAAAAGTGTGTGAGCATAGGGATTATAGTAGGAACAAGAGGTTTTAGGAAATGGGAGGGAATGGGGTCAAGAGGGCAAGTGGTAGATGGAGGAGAACAGCAGTGCCACATCTTACTCTGTGACAGCAGAAAAAGAGTCAAGGAAGGCAGGAGGGGAGTTAGGAAGCAGTGTAGGATGGGAGGAGCAAACAGAGGGCATATCCTGACGTATGGATTCCACCTTTTCCTTGAAATAGTCAGCAAAAGTCCTGAGGTGAGATGGAGGAGGAAGAAGAGGCAGCTGAGGGTGGTCTGAGTAGGGAATCAAAGACAGAGAAGAGTGGCGTGGGTTAGACTTGTGCGTGTTGATGAGTTGAGAAAAGTAGGTTTGTTTAGCTTGAGAGAGGGCAGAGTTGAAACAGGATAGCATAAATTTGTAGTGGAGGAAGTCTGCGAGAGTGTGAGATTTCCTCCAGAGGCGTTCAGAGGAACGAGTGTAAGAATGCAGCATGTGCGTGTGGGAATTTAGATGATTTCTCTTTGCTGCAGTAGGTTGTTAGATTCTGTTAAAAGTTAAAACAGAAGAAACTTTAAAGCAAGTAACAGACCAACAGCAAACATCAGCTCTACTGTATTAGCCACTAATAACATGGGTATTGCTATCATGGCTTTGCTCCTGCCCTTTAAGGCTTTCCACTCCTCTGTGAAAACAAACCAGAGGTACCCTCGCTCAACCTTAGCATTCTGTATGTTGTGTTCTAATAACCAGTGGGGTGCTTAGCCAGGATAATAGAAGAGAACAAAAAAAAAGGTGAAGAAAAAGACCCACATCGAGAAAGCCGCAGAGCGCCTTCTCCACTGGGATCTTTTTCTTCGTCTTTTTTGTTGATTACACTCCTCTGCCCTTCTGTATATCTCATCTGCAATCTTTTCCTATCGCCACCACTGTTTTTGATGCTGTAAACATGCAAAGCCGCTTTACCAGTTATAGGGGCTTATTCTATAACTGTGGAAGCAGATCATCATTCTGTGTTCGGCTGAAATTTCAATGGGGAATTTCATCCAGAAACAGCACAACCAGCTGCTTCGGCTTTTATAGTAACATTCCTTAATGTTACTTCTGTGTCTGAAGCACTTATTCTCATGACCTGTTATTTATATTATTTGTTATTTATATGATTACCACGTGTATTACAATTGTGAAGCGTTATGTACATTAATGGCGCTTTATACTGTAAATAAAGACATACAATACAACATACAATTAGCTCGTTAAACTATGATGTTACTACGAAGATAAGCGCCTTTGCATGGGAAATTAGGAGCATACATACCGGTATATGGCATATTGTGGTATTAATTTGGTATTAAGTTACTGTATGTCAGGAATCGGCGTTCTCCTCGCTTCCCACACAAAGCACTCCCTCTCCGCAGGGAGCCCCTGCACACACAAAACAATCCTGCCTTACCGGCCTCCACGGCTCCTCGCCCCTGCCGCCGTCGCGGGATCACTCCCCTCGGCGATTCCTCTGCTCAGCGCCGGGCGCGCCCACGCCCTCCTACACGCACGCCAGCCTCAGACGTTATGTGCATGCATTCCCAGCTTACAGAGCACACGCCTAACAGTGCACTTTTAACCTTTGCTTCTGCAGTGAGGCGTCACCCCCAAGCATCACACAGTTCAATGCAAAGCAATGATTACACCCAGCTGGGCTGTAACACCTCCCTCCTATCAGGGAGGACTCCTTGCAGTCCTCCAGGCCTGCCCCCTTTTCCCATTGGCCTGCCCAGCTTTATTATGCCTGTGCTTCCCATCACTCGTCGCTCGACATAGTTCTGTATGGAAGCATTTGACTACTCTCTCAGTGACTCCTCAGGTATTGACGCAGATTGGACGACTACCCCCTCTGGCTCTCAACTTTGGCTCTACTTGGACTTCGTGACTTCTGGCATCCCTGTAACACGGCTTATACCTTCGATCATCCGCAACTCTCCTATCCCTGATCTTGGCAACGGCAATAACTACTCCTTCTCTACTACCGGCACCGGCAAGTATTGTCTTCACTACTATACCTGGCCTGGCAACACTAACACCACACTCCGGACGCGCTCCCTTTGCTGCGGGTGCGTGTATCCCTACGTCCCACCTCAGCACGGGACGGGTCTGGTCTGCGGGCAGCACCGGCGTAACACTGTACAAGCAAGTAAATCAGCACTTATTTTATTCTGGAGTTCTTGATGCAAAACGTCCTTCCATGGTCCTCTGAGTCTGCATTCTTTAGCAGCATCTCTGGCATCTTTTATTGTAATATAAAGCAGAAAGTTATATAATGAAGAAATAACCTCCTCGTGTAAGATATTAAGGAACCTATCTAATGCATTTCAGTTCCCTTACATCACGTTAAAATATGTTCACGTAAAATGTGTTGATTTTCAGGCCAAGCGGTTCACAGATTGGTCCCATTTTAAATGTCCAACTTATTGCAGTATAGTGAAGAAAATATATAGCGTTGCAGTATAGTGAAGAAAAAGCGCTCTTACCTATAAACAATATTGGAGTGTTAACTCCCAATACAGCAAGAGCTTGCTAGCTCTAATAGTGCACAAATAATTAGAATGTGACTACAATCCTCCAAGATAATAATGGGTATAAATAATTAATTACTAACACTGCACACATAGAGTGCCGCCTAATTAACAAACACCCTGTGAACCACACATATGAACAACTAAAAAGTGTCCTTTGAAACCTAACTTCCTAATAACAACAGCAGTGCTTGTGGAAAAGGTGCTGGTGATTAAAGACTAACTAAAATCGCATGTGTTAATAATACCCAATAAAAAGTGCACAAAATATAACAATGTGACAAATTGCAAACACAAATAGTATTAAGTATATGTTGCTAAATCCCACCATGACACATAAGAACAGATGGAATGGCAGCCAAAAGACAGTGTAAATGAATGTCCTTTTGGTATTGTGCAATGTGCATTTGTTTATTGCATGGGTACTGATCGATTTGGAGGATCACTCTGACTACCAGGTGTGGGGACATCATCCGATCAAGACCAAAGATACCAATTGAGGCACTACATTCTTTTCTTTGCTGCAAGTAGGCACTCTTAAGGGATTGTCAAGCATTCTGTATTTAAGAAGTTACTGCGCAATGGTCTCCTTTTTTTCTTCACTTACAGTGTTGCTGCATCTTGAGGAGATGAAACAACTGTAAAGACTCTTTCACCTGGGCTGTTATATTACACCTGTTCGGGAGTGGTAGTTATACCACTTATTTGCGCCAAGGACTTTGTATTCCCTTATTGTTATATTATATCGGCGTTGCATTAAACTGAAAGTCAAAGCTAATGCATATATCAAATTTTTTTTTTTTTTTTTTAAAGGGATGAAGCAGTTTATTCCGTTCGATGACAGTCATGAACTTTTTCTTTGTCCAATGGAAAGCCAAGGATAAGATAAGGTTTTGCAGCAGATAGGAAAAATGGGTAGATTAGACAGGCCAAGTGGTTCTTATATGCCATCAAATGTTATATTTCTGTTATGTTTCTAAATGGCACTCTTCATACTGCTCGACTCACTTAAAGGGGCAGTTCAACCTACCCGAGGGAAAATTAGATTATTTTTTTTAAACTAATCTAATAGAAAGCATCACAATTTAAGTGGGAAAAAAAAAACCTCCAGGCACACATTGGGACCACGTTTCAATTAAAAATATGTTAGCTTTTTATTACAACACAGAACACATGAACAGTTCACCTGGACTGGGCTGCCGGCATCACACGGTACCAGGGACACATTACCGGGCTCTAAAACTGCATGGATTACGTTTGGGGTGGAACCAGTGATAAATCCTTGGAAGGTTGTGAAATCAGTAATCCCAGTTTTTAGGAGGATCTAGTCAAGAACAGAAAAGCTCATCCTTCTGCCCTCTCTTGGGAAAATCTTGCGGTCTGTTTTTAAAAGGCATGTCCCCATGATAAGCCGGCAGACATACAGAAACATGGGCGCAATTTAGCTCTCTGCCAAGCTGGGCCCTACATTTCAACAACACACAGGAACCCTTAATCAAAAAGTAAACCATTCGCTTAGCACGACACCACCTTTATGTATCTCTCTAATGGAAGGTTCCACAGATTGGCAGAGAACACCAGCCTTCTTTGGAAGGCTTTCTTGGTTAGCTGGAAAGTACAAAACATTGTGACAATTCCCCTTAACATCACATTTATACATTTCATAAGGTGTTCAATTTTTAACAGCTTAACTTTTGCTTTTTTCTTGCCAGTTTTGCCAGCACTGAAACAGATAAAAGACATGACTTATGCATCCATCAGAACCCCAGAATGTTGATCATTCAATCCAACAAATCACTACTTACCATCTCTTGGCATGCAAAGATGCATACCAAGAAGTTTGAATAAAGAGTACCACAGCTTTAATATAACCACATATTTATAGGATTAATGTATTCATAGGATCAACTCAGGCAATGTTCCCTGCCACCAAACAAGTCCATTTAATTCCCTAAATTTGGAAAAACACATGACAGCAAACCATAGTTTAACATGATAAACAATTAAATGTTACCTTTTTATGGCCATAATGAATAGGGCAGTGGTTCTCAGACCTCTCTCCCCAGGGCCCACCAGCCACATCAGGTGTTAGGAATAACTAATGAACTTGCACATAGGCAAATGCACCTAATGTGTATATGAATAAAATGTTAAGTGGTTGCTTCAGAACCCTGGTTTGGTTCAGGGCCCTGATGAGAGGTTGGATACCCACTCGCCTATAGGGTTCTACTGTTGCTGCAGTAAGGATACCACTGAGAATGCCCTTACAGCCAGAAACTTAGACGTTACCTCAAAAAAACTGTTTATAAAAGTTGGCGGTTCCCAAGAAAAATCACCAAGTCGATTGATGCTCCATTTAGATGCAACATGTCCCTTTCTTGTGCCTCTTTTTAACAACATCTCTAAATGCTAAAGAAAAGAAATATGTGACCTAAGCAAAGTATTTATATAATTATTGATTTATTATTTTATACCGATCCTTTGAACAACTGTACTCATAAGTCAATACATGATTTGGACACATATTAGCCTCTTCCTCTATTTGCTTCAACGTTGATTATTCAGATGCAACACAAATGAACAATATACAAATATTGCAATTATTAAATTGGGTAAAGAACAGATGACTTCAGAAAACATTTTTCATATTTCATACATATGTGTGAAATTTATTATTTTGGTAAGCAAATCCTTAACCTCTTATCGTTAGTGACCTGCAATTAAAAATTAGCGTCTTTTTTTTAAGATTCGACATGTCCAAATCTTGGCAATCTAAGTATAAATTTAGCCAATAGCATTGTGCTAAATTTGGCTCGTATACGGAGGTTCAGGGCAATACATTAAAGATCTGTCTAAAATTGAAGCATTTAACGGTGAACATTAACCATAATAGGAATACTGCATTTGTAGCAAGAATAGTATTACGTATACACATATTAATCTGTATCTAAAAAATGTGAACTTACTGTCAATTGCACGTTGCTGTTTTCTGTTTGGTTGGATTCTTCAAGATCTTTGAATTGCACAGATTTCTTCTTCGGCCCTACAAGTTAAAACATTTGTCAGAATGTCATTGAACACACAAATTCAAAATGGTCTGCTACCCAGGTTCTACGATTAGCTCATAAAATGCATGGTCTTCAAGACTCAAGTAAGGTGGCAAGAAAAAGTTTGTTAACCCCAATGCTAATTACGGAAGTTCCATAGTTTTTCTATGATAACCTTCTTGAATCAAAACCAGTCTTCCTTAAATATCCAATAGGGTTTATATTAACCAATTCCATGTCTTTTGAAACAAAATGATGTATTAATTAGAAAACAATTAGTAATTAAGAGTCAGGGAATGTGCAAAAGTAAGTGAAACCCTAGTTTTATCAGCTAAACTAAAGGGGATAATTGGAATCAGGTGTTTAAATAATCAGGTAGATCTTCAGGGGTGAGTTTGGGAGGCCCCACCCTATATAAAAATCAGAAACTTTGTGAGTTTGGTTTTCACGATACAGGTGTGTGGAAACACATCATGCCGCGATCAAAAGAAATCTCTGAGGATCTCAGAAAAGCAGTTATTGATGCTCATCGATCTAGAAAGGATTACACAACTATTTCTAAAGATTTGGGGTTCCACCGATCCACTGTCAGACAGATCAAGACAACAGTCGCTCTACCCAGGAGCGGTCGTTCTACCAAAATCTCTCCCCAAAAATCAGCAATTCATCCAGGAAGTTGCAAAGAACCCCAGAGTAAAACCCAATGACCTGCAGGCCACTCTCGCCTTGGCTAATGTGAGTGTTCATGACTCAACTATCAGAAGAAGACTGAGTAAGAATGGTGTTCATGGAAGGATAGCCAGGAGGAAAGCACTACTCTCTAAAAAGAACATGGCTGCCTGTCTGAAGTTCACCAAGGAGCACACAGATGATCCACAAGACTTCTGAAACAATGTTCTCTTTACAGACAAGTCAAGGGTAGAACTTTTTTTCCTCTATGAAAAATGTTGTTTGGTGAAAACCAAACACTGCGTTTGAACAGAAGAACCTCAACCCAATCGTCAAGCATCGTGGTGGGAGTGTGATGGTTTGGGGCTGCTTTGTTGCGTCAGGACCTGGATAGCTTGCCATCATTGACACAACCATGAATTCTGCATTGTATTGGAAGATTCTGGAGGAGAATGTTAGGCCATCCATCTGATAGCTGAAACGAAAGTGGGTCATGCAGCAAGACAACGATCCTAAACATACAAGCAGATTTACAAAAGAATGGCTGTAGAAGAAGAAATTCCATGTTTTAGAATGGCCTGCCTAAAGTCCGAACCTAAACCCCATCAAAATGTTGTGGCAGGACCTGAAGTGAGCTGTCCATGCAAGGAAGCCCTCAAATGTTACTGAGTTTAAGCAGTTCTGTAAGGATAAATGGACCAAAATTCCTCAAAACCGATGTGAGAGACTGACCAGCAGTTACAGGAAACGCTTAGTTGAAGTAATTGCCGCTCAACGGGGTGCCAGCAGGGTCAGAATCTAAAGGATCACATACTTTTTCACACCGATATTGCATGTTGAATCATTTGTGGATAAATAAATGTTGAAAAAGTATCATGTTTTTGTGTAATTTGTTTGATCAAGTTATCTTTATCTATTATTACGACTTAGATTACGATCTAATAACATTTTAGATTTGAGATATGGGAAATATGTGAAAATCCTAAGGAGTTCACAAACTTTCTCGAAAGTGTATATAAATGTGTTTGATTTGGAGGTTCTGGATAAAAAAAACATCTAATTGTTCTCACACAGCCTATGTTCCCCTGAGGAAGTGACTGCTGACTTCATGAAATGCATAGGGAGGTAGGAGCCTAGTCGTTTGGTAGGCTGATCAGTGAAGAGTCTTTGTAGCAGAGCTGTAACATCAGCAAAGGTTGTCGGAGTCCACAGCTGTTAGGCGCAAACATCTGATAGGCTAGACACTGCAAGGAGCAAAGATTTCAAGCTGCGGACTGCATTTTTTGTTATATGGCAGGATGTGGCATAATGTAAGTGTGTATTCGTCTTGATTAAAGTGTTATTTGTAGTACCGCACTATCCTTTTCCTCTGTTATTCTATCGGTGGGACTGTTCCGGTGTATGGCGTGCAATTACAAGAGGGAAGAGGTCGGATTAAATCAGGAGCATCACGTGAGGTTCGTAAAGGTCTGAGTGAAGACGCAGGCAAAAGCAGAGGTTGTATCCACCGTATATATAAAGTTATCATCTTGTAAGTAGGCATTATTTAGTGTCTGCAAGAATAATCCCTTAACAGTCTTGGGTTACTGCGCAATGCTGTGTTCCCTTTGTATTTTATAACAGGAGGCGATAGAGTGAAAGAATCACGCCTGGATTGCGCAGATTGGATTAATTTCCCGGATTGGGAACCAAGCTTGGGCCACATCCAGGACATTGGGGACTGGTGATACTATTTACCATTTAACTTTTGGTGCCAGGGATGATTTTTCATTTTTCTTTGTGGCGATTTGTAGCGAGTGTAGTGAGAGCACTTGTGTTTGGGAGTCCCCTGGGCAGCCATTCTTTCCACTTCAGTTATCTGTCACCCTTTATAATAGGTCACAGTTAAGTTTTGGCATTAGGCACAGGTTACCTTATTGGTTTTGATATATGTTTTTTGTAGATTAGTGCTTGTTGTATGTTATTTACAGTAGAGGCAACGTTTATTCTAACATTTGCCGTAAACTAGCCGGGTTACATTCTGGGTATGTGCTGGGTATGTGCTGGGTATGTTCTCGGCTAGTTTGAGGCACGTTTAAGGTATTTCTGCATTGACTAACGACCCATAGGATTAACACAGCAGGGATCCCTGGCAGTCCAATTCAGTTTGAATGGGACTGCCAGGGACCCCCGCTGTTAATCTGATAGGCCATTAATCAATGCAGAAATGCTGGGGCTAGTTTAAGGAAAGTTTAAGGCATGTATTCAGAATGTACCTGGGTGTTTCCTGGGTTTTTTGGGGAATTGCCACCGGTTTTTGTTCGAATAAGAGTTGCCTCTACTGTAGGTATTAGATTTGTTATGTAATTGTTCTGTTTTTTCAAGTTTTGATAACTGTTAATAGGCCAACATGAGCATTCAAAAATGATGTTGCATGTTTCAAGAACTCACTCTTGTTTACAAGTTTACTAAGTGGCCAGTTGGCTATGGCATAGCATCACTTAGTAAATACAGTATGGCTGTTGACTTGAAGGCATTACACTACCTATAAGGGCACTGATGTAAACAGCTTGATTCACCTTTATTGAATGGCAACGGACACATAGAAAACTGTCTAATAAGACTATATAAGCAAGCCATCACCAATAAAATCTGCTGTAGCAGCAGAAAATTAGCCTTGTAGGTTTATGCACCGTGTTGCCCAGTTTTGCAGCCAGGAAACTTTAAACCATTAGGTTCATCCTTTTAGAAGTCTAAGCAAATGGATATAAGCAAATTATTATTATTATTTTTATAGACAGGAATTAGTGCAGCAATTTGTACATATTTTGACATTTTGTAAAAAAAACTATTAGGTCTTACATACCACAGTATCTACCCAGTATATGTGTGTCAAATACAATAAACCTAGGCAAGTTACTTATATTTGTCGCAGATACCAATGGACAGAATAGTACATATTGCATTGTGCAACTTAACCAATAAGACACACTACTGTAGTTTTCAACAAGAAATGTAAAGACATTGCACAGCATGGGAGCCAGGGTTAAGATGAATATTAAAATATATATTTTATTTCTTCAACATGAGTAAAATGTGGCACAGGAAGACAAAAATGTGAGGTTTTGGATTTACTCCTTCAAAATAAAATTGCTGTCTTGCTGGAGATATTTATATATAGGTGCTCCCAATGCAATCTGCACATCTTCACCTCCAGGAACTGATCAACGCCTCTTTAGATGAACGTAAGACTTATAAAGAAGTTATTATGTTAATCACCCACTCAAAATGGAGGTCTCTATTTATTTGACTTAAACTTGATAGAAGATTTCTGTTCTGGAAATACTTCAGCACTCATACGCAAACTTGGTTATATCAACAAGACACACTAACATGTATTTCCAGGGGGCTTCTATTTAATATGCCTGCTGTCATGTGTTTTCCTCATCGACATACTCATATTTACCTTTACTAGTCCCGTTGGTTTGTTCACACCGATGTTAAGTGAACATGACAATCGTAGGAAAATGGTGGTGCATCTCATACACACAAAAGGTTTTAGTGACACATGCAAACACACATTTTAGTTTGAAAGCTTGGTGAAGCAGAGCCCTTCTTTTTCACTTTACCAAGTACAGTTAGTATTAGTGGTACTTTTGTAAAAACAAAATACCACTTCCTGGATCTTTTATTGTGATTTTTTCTTTCTTTCACAACATAATTGTACTGTGCTGTGGAATATACGTGTGCCTTATACATGAATAATAACGATAATCGCAATGATTACCATCTATACACACCAGAAACATGACACACATAAGAAAACAGACAACATACAATGACACCCACCTTAGATTATTGGGGTAATACATTTGTGTTTGTGTGTGATCCATTCAAATGCTATGAGGGAGATTCACTAAGCAGTGATGTGGAGTATTGCTTCCCGATCCGGCATTAGCGAATCGCTATGTGGGACAGCACACGTGGAAGCTATTAAGGTAGTTCCATTTCCAGTGAGATGAGGAGCCCGGGTGCAAGAATATTTTTGGACCTCCGGAGGCAGCACTGAGTCTGAAGAATCCTGCTTTATCTTCCTGTGTACCATGCTGTGGGCCCTTAAGATTGCTGGGCCCAGCACCCTCCTCACCAATGATAGCACCGCCTTTGTGTGAAAGGGTTTGAGGATTAGCCTGTCATATTTAATTTTTCTCTCTGTTTTTTTTTTTTAAATATCAGCACATTTATTTTCTGAGGGAGGTTCTCAACATGTGATGAAATGTTAATTGTGAGCTATTATATTATTGCAAGTGTAGATAATTCAGTGAAGTACAGAAAAGAGGTTAGATGATTTTCAGGTGGGAAGAACTTTGGAAAGGGATTCTATCTTATGTTTGAAAGAGTCAATGCATCTTTAAGCCGAGTGATTCAAACAATCATGAATGGCATGTCAGCATTTTGGAACAGATGCTTTTGATGCGCCCCTGCTAACATGCTTTGTAAGACATTGTGCTGACATTTTAGTTTCCATTTAAACTGCTGTTGAATCCAGTCACGAGATTTTGGGAGCAGGGTAAACAATAGGTGAGCAGGGCAGAAAAACCAAAACAACAAACAGACCCCGTATTTTTCAAAACGAGTGCCAAAAATACGGTGAATTTGTTATATGAGTTAATGCAATTAAATTGCACATTGCAACACTTTTGTATTTGCCTTAACCTTTAGAAACTGCCAGTACTGTATGTTGACCTTTAAAAAATGTTGTATAGCTTGGCAATGATTGGTACAGCTGTACAATAGCAAAAAAAAGTTATTAAATGAAAAGAAAACAAAAGATAATTCAGAACTGTTTATGCCGTGACCTCAATAAACCCTCCACTATCTTGTGAACTTCATTGGAGTTTTGTATTAGATAAGAGTGCTCAATAATGGATTATAATAGGTTAGCTTAGACTGTCTGCAGTCAAATTCTTCATTAAAATGTCACATCTTTGAGAAAAGCACTTAACTCTGTTACCGACCTGCTATACCTTCCTCTTCATGTGTGTGTTCTACAGATGTATTCATTTTAAGGTTCCAATATGAGTACCATTTGCTGTTTCTTATATACACATCTATGTTTTGATTTTGTATCTCAAATAAAAATACCACTTGTGAGCATATTCACATGTCTGAAATCCTGCTTTCCCCATTATCTCTTAGATTTACAAAAGAATAGCGTGTTTTAGAATGGCCTAGCTAAAGTTGGGATCGAAACCCCATCAAAATGTTGTGGCAGGACCTGAAGTGAGCTGTCCATACAAGGAAGCCCTCAAATGTTACTGATTTAAAGCAGTTCTGTAAGGATGAATGGACCAAAATCCCTCAAAACCAATGTGAGACACTGACCAGAAGTTACAGGAAACACTTGGTTGAAGTCATTGCTGCTCAACGGGAGTGCCAGCAGGTTCTGAATCTAAAGGTTCATATACTTTTTCACACCTCAATATTGAATGTTGAATCATTTATGGATAAGTAAATGTTGAAAAGGTATCATGTTTTTATGTAATTTGTTTGATCAGTTTATCTTTATCATGTACAGTAGTGCTTCCACTACAGCCAGGGATTCTTGGAAATGACATGCAAATGTATAAACAGTGCCTTTGGCTTCTTGTCCATTTTAACATGGACCCCTATAAACTTATGCCTGCCGCTTTATACTGATTTTCAGCACAGCCTGTGTTTAAGAAGTGCATACACAGTAAACCTACTCCCAGACAGATATTTTAAACGTTTGAGTCTAATCAGTGTGAGGATGGTTACACTTGCAGTGCAATTTGAAGCTGGAAGCCGTTTCAACAAGTTATGGAGGGTATAAAAAGTGACAAAAATCCTCCACCGTACAGCATAGAGCAAATAAAAATACCACTTGTGAGAACATTCACATCTCAGACAAGTCTGCAACTTGGCTTTTCACCATTATCTCTTAGCATACAGTGCTTCCACTGCAGCAAGGGATTCTGGGTAATGACAGACAAATTAGCACACACCTGTACCTGTAACACATTAGTACTTTGCTCTACAGATATGTATTTTCCTTGTCAGTTAGTCTTATTCTATAAAGTGTGATAGCACTGATTTGGTATTACCACACGCAAAGCATTATTCACTTCGATAAAGATTTCCATGCCCTTATGCCAGTGGTTTCCAACCTTTTTCTGGTTAAGGAATGCCAAGTGAAATTCTGAGGAACCCCCAACCCTCTCTAATAGCGTGTGTATGATCAGATGCATTGTAAGGAACCCCAACCCTCTCTAATAGCGCGTTTGAGATCAGATGTATTGTAAGGAACCCCAACCCTCTCGAATAGCGTGTCTGAGAACAGATGCATTGTAAGGAACCCCCAAACCTCTCTAATAGCGTGTCTATGATCAGATGCATTGTAAGGAACTCCAAACCTCTCTAATAGCGCGTCTATGATCAGATGCATTGTAAGGAACTCCAACCCTCTCTAATAATGTGTCTGTGATCAGATGCATTGCAAGTGCAGCAGGGTCCCCCCCTGACTACTATTCTGCCTAATGGGCTGGTAGTGAACCCTGGTACTATCATGTTGCCAGTAGTTGGTACGGGGGGTTCCCCCTCACCCTTGGTACTGCACTTGAGTGATAGCTGGGGGTGGTACATCCTGTTGTAGCTGGGACAACAGGGTGCCCGCCTTCTGGCTGTACTTAAGGGCAGGACCGCCCTAAAATTAGTGGTTGTGCCTTCCCCTATGAGGAAGGCAGGTCACACAGCTGGGAGCCTGAGATTGGGCCCTTCCCATGTGCTCTTCCCTCCGGTGGAGAGTGAGTGTGTACCTTACCTCTGCCTCCGCTAGGGAGGTGGAGAAGAGCTAGGACGGCTGCGGAAGCTCGTGGCCTGTAGTGACGGTCCAGGGACCATCTTCAGTGATAGCTGACCTGACAAACTGTATCCGTCAGAAGACTGCCGTGTAACTGTTACTGCAGAGTGTACTGTAGTAATAAACCCGTTCCTGTTTTGCAATATACCTCCTGCATGGTGCGTGACCTTACTGGGGGGGAGGTACTAATGTCTACCATGGAAGAACCCCTTCAGTTCCTGGAGTTCATGGCAGATGGAGGCGCTGCACTGCTAAGGAGATATGTGGGGTATGAACCCCAGAAGCCTATTCCTGTATCCCCACTACCATCGGCGGACGACTCAGCCCTCCTGTTGCCAGCAGGTATTTGCACCATACACCCTGTAATGGCCCCTATCTGCGATCGGGTGGGGAAACAATGTTACATAGGGAACCCCAACCATCTCTAATAGCGTGTCTGAGATCAGATGCATTGTGAATTCTTCTGTAGTTGATACAATTTTGAAATAACCCAAAATTGCAGGGAACCCTTTAGGGATGCCCGGGGAATCCAAGAGCTCCTAGGAATGTGTTAGAAATCCATTTATTATATTAAAATGTATGAATGAGAAATTATATCAAGACAATTGCATTGAGAATATGTACTGTAGTAGGATTTAGAATTTTTATGTAACAAAAGGAACTGAATCCTAAGTGAGGTCTGATGCATAGCAGATGCTGGGGGTTGGCTAGAGTATAGGCCTGTCAGGAAATCTGAGCCTGCAGTGACAGTTCTTTGTTCAAAGAAATCCATGAGGAAGGGGGGCAGAGTTAGTGATAGTGACGGAAAAGGGTAACCAGGCTTCATAATAAAGGTTAAGCCCTCTGGTTACCCTTGGCTCCCATGGGTCCCAGGCAGCTACCCAGCACTATAAGCCAGGGGCCAGGTATCTTGATATGAAAAGTAAAGTGACCCCTGCTTTTCCACTTTCCATGTTTCCTTTACCCCAGACTCATGAAACTTGCTGTGTGTAAGTTTTAGGTGGGATATTTGGGTAAGAATGCATTTCTTTTGTTTGCAGAAGTTTGGGGTACAGAGCTACCGGTGGTACCTTCATTCTACTCGACGTGCAGGCACTATTTGCCGGTATGCGAGTAGAATTACACCGGGCTGTCCAGCGTTCCCCAGACTCCTGAGTTTCGAGCCCCGATATCCCAGTCCTAAGTCCCTTGCATTCATGAGTCTTCCCAATGTCCAACATGTACTAAAGTATGTTTTATGACGTTTGATACATTTCTTATAAGGCTCTATGCAGCTTGCCCGGACTACCAGTTAAGGTCCAGCAAGTCTGCATAGGGACCGTAGTTCAAAGGGGAGAGGATGTCCAGAGGTGTAAAAATGTTTGGTTAGCGAGGAAAGGGCGAATGGCCAGTCTGGACTACAAAGGGCACCCTCGGGGACACGTTTTGTAGTTTCCAGACTTGGTGGAGTCGGCCCTGCAGGTAGCAATGAGTTAGCTATGGAGGATGCAGCCATAGAGTCTGCTCTCCTTCTGGCTAAAATCTTATTTCCTGCGCACCCGGCTTTTCGAGCCTGCTGGGCACGTCTACTCCTCTGACATCAACCGGGGTTGAGCCCCTCTTTCTATTGGCTGACGGGAAGAATTCGCATGATCCGATTGGCTGCTCCTTCCCCCTCGGTTCTGGGGATAGCCCAGTGGGTTGTATGTAAGGTGCTGACCAAGAGAGGGAGCAAGTCTATTTCAGCCAACCAATGAGGTGAGTCGATGAAGCTTGGTGGGCTTTTCAAAGTTGCTCTGTTCGAAATAACAGAGCGACCGGCTTCGTTTGCAAGCTTGAAAAGTGTGCCTCGCAGAGGCTAAGTCCCGTCTTTTGCGCACAAGAAAAAACAGCCTCTAGGGAGGAAAGTGGAGCACAGCGCAGGGACAAATCGCAGGAACCAGCACACCATAAGTTAAAAACTACTTTATTGGTCGACAAGGGGAGACACCATAAAAAGGAGCAACCACCCACTCTGACGCGTTTCGGGCTAGGCCTTTGTCAAAGAGTAGCGCCCAAGTTCTCAAAATCGAACGGAGCAGTCGTGGCTAAGGATTGAAGCAGAAAAGAGGACCAGGAGAACCGGGGGTATATCCCGGTCAGGGTAAGCTCATCCAAGCGGGTGCCCTGCACTTAGGAAAGCTTAGATTTTCCCCCCAGTAAGTGTATTTTTAACTGTTCCTTGTGTATTTCTTCGTGTTGTACGTTGGTTTACCAAAATAAACGCAATTTGTTTTTACTATCTTGTTCTGCATAATGAATGATCCCAGTAATATATAAATGGTGTAAAAAAGTACCTGACAGTCCCATGACAGTGATCCTTAACTACAAGTTGTATCTCCATTTTTTTCTCTTTGCTGAATCCTCTTGAAGCACTCTCACTGCATGTACCATTTAAGCTGCATGTGAGTGAACAAGGATTTATTTGTTCCATAATTAACATCCAGAGCACATATATCATCATTGATTGAACTTTCATTTATAAGTAACTTTTTAAGAATAAATTGACTTTGTCTGCTGGAAAACCATCTTCTGAAGTTTTGGAATCTTTCTGAACAAGAAATAATAATAAGTGTAATATTATTATTATTATTTAACAGAAGCCAAGTTGAAAAACACTGCCTTATGCCATGAAGTGTGATCGAGCCGTCAGGTTTACTGGGGCCCAGGCATTGAGATGGTGACCTGGGACAGAGTAGTTTGGAGGTACTGGCAGTTAAGGTGTGAGGGGGCGATGTGGTTGAGGAGCAGGGGAGTGGAGAGGACAAGGTGGCTGAGGAGCGACTTGAGGACAAAATGGTTGAGGAGCAGACGGGGGCAGGATGCGAAGCCCAGAGAAGTGAGCGGACCCTAACTTCCATGGTCAGTAGGCAAGCCCCCCTCCTCCTGTGGGCCGAGTACTATCTCGACTCCCCCGCCCCATCTGGGAACTGAGCGATGATTGAGCACTCCTACGTGGGAAATCCCCATTTGACTTCATTGGTGATTTCTATGCAATAGCACCAAATTGGTGCTATTGCACGTTATAGAATAAGGCCAAATATATCAGCAGAGAAAAGTGTTTTGATACACTGATCGATTTTGTGGAGCACGGTTGCATCATATGAAAGATGATGCATCATACCTAAGATCTGGCAGATTTATTGGTGCATAGATGCAGAATTTAATGCATCTCATTATAACAACAAGTGCACCATGTAATTCTTCCCCAACGCCTCCTACTAACACTGCTCAAGTTGCAAGCTGGAGCACACAGGGCAAAATTGGAGAGAAGTACTTTACAAACATTGATGTAGGATGAAAATGTCTCAGTTTTGCTTCAAAACTGCCAGTCTTGGGTGGAAAACCAGGCAAAACTCGTGCAAAAATATTGCACCAGAGGTATGAATGAATAAAATACCATTGTTGCAATGCAAATCTTTTCCCTTAATAAATTTGTTGCAGTTGTTTTGCCCCAATTTTGCCGCCAGTAGGATAAGTTTATCATGCATCGTTAAGCAAAAGAAGTTGCAAACAGAAAACTTCCAATAAAATGTGTTAAGGGCAGAGTAATGGATTTCTGTTTGATCAATAAAGGCACCAGAATACATGCGACCATATTTCTCACACACTTTTGGAGTTATCCGAGCACAATGCTGGTCACACAACCTTCTGACACTAACTGCAATTGATTTGCATTGCAGTTACTGTCAGAACGGTAGCAATTACCAACATCGCGCCTTAATAAATCCCAACGATAGTTCCTAAAAGAAAGAAAGATAAAAGCATAATATTGACCTAAATAAAACATTTTTAAAAATAAATCTAATGTTTTTTTTGTGCCAGCATTATATTTTGCACAGGCAGACTTCAATATTTAGACTAAATAATATTTAAAGGAGTAATCTAAGATGGCGAATTGTTTTGCAATTTTTTAAATATATCCTGTTTCCAGCTCCGGAGACCTCCTGCTTCAGGAGATACTTACCTCCATAGTAGGTGCCGGTAGCTGCTCTGGCTGAGCAAGCAGGGCTATTTACACTTTAGTATAAAGCCCCATGTCACAGGATCCAATTGGAAGCTGCACCGTTGACGTCACGCAGGCTCCAAGATCTTTAAATAGTGGACCTACTGTATTGTGAACCCTGGTAACCGAGGAGAGATGCTATCGGCACCGAATTCAAAGGTAAGTATCTCCAGAAGCATGAGCTGAAATGAATTGGGTTCAACTCCAGGGACCCCCGTGCTTCAATCCTACATTTAAAAAAAATCGTTAAAAAAATCATGCATCCTTGAATTGCCTCTTTAAACTGCAGAATTATGATAATTATCCATTGATGCACTATTGGGTGGTTTTTTTTGTTGTAAACTGGGGAGATTTTTGTCAACGGTCTGCTCATTATATTATTTATGATTCTTCAGGTGACCTCTGGCTGTAAGCCCATACAATTTATATACAGACTCATCTGTTAGGCTTGTTTCCAAATTTTGCAAACGCAGCAACCCCCTACCCCCCCCCCCCAGAAGCCTGTATGAGTTTAAGTCATATAATGTTAGTATGTTGCTCTTTAAAGAAGTGATTAATTTCCTGTGTTTGAGGTTACAGTGGTGAAGGTTAGACTGCATTGGGCTCTGGGGAGACGTTCATTTTAACCTCCCGACCAATTACAATTTTAAATGCTTATAAACTACTGAACGACGCATCAGATTTAAAAAATAAAATGCCAAAAAAGGCGACCGTTGAAGACTGCTGCTTTAAAAGGGCGGCGATTAAGTCACCCTCTTACAAACAAGAAGGATCAAAGTGACACAGCACAGGGGAAAAGAGATGAGATGTAAACTTTAAACGTTTCCTGTCTGAGAGCATGACTTGCATAAGTACTTGGGACGCAACCTGATCTCATGCAAGTGATTGAGTTGCCATGTTACTTTGAAAGGAGATTGGTTGACATCACTTTAACGTATGCGTACAATACATTGTTCACTAAGTCCTATGGAGCGTCTCATTTATTATAGGCATCGGTTAGTTAGTCCAACGAAATAATATCAAGTCTAACATAAAATAATATATGAAATAAAGAGACACATCAAACCCTTGCTGTGATTATTAGAACGCGAGGTACAGGGATATAACATGATAGTATTAACAAGGTCTTAAATCTATATTTCAGACGCACATACCTTAGTGGCCCAGATTCAATAGGTAGCATTAAGTCAAGGAAATGAACATTATGTTAAACAAAACAGGAGCTGGCGTTATGAGTTGACACCATAGTTTCTAAGCTAATTGTATGCAGAAATATTGATCAAAAAATAATAATGACACACACAATACTCACTTTAGTGGAGAACAATTAAAAAAACTTGGATCTATAACTCTCCACATCTGCTTATTTATCAGTTTCAGTTATACAGATGTAGCAAGACTTAATGTTTGTAAACTGTTGTAAAACAGAAAGGATTAATGCTGCATGCCGTCCATGCTTCTGAATGGGACCCCCGCAGTCTTAATCCTTCCATTGCTTCAGTGCAATAGCCCCCATATTCAGTCTGCATTCACTCCTGTCCAACCCGCTTGATGACCTAAATCAGGGGTGTGCAAACTGGTGGGGCACAAGATTTTGCAGGAGGGCGTGGCGGTTGTAGATTAAATTAATGCCGGGGGATCGCGTGAGGCCGCTGCAATGTCCCTTACCTTGTCTTTGGTGGCGCGTCACCATGGCAACACGGCGTCATTTGACGCCGAAGACAAGGTAAGGAGGGGGCGCTGGCAGAGAGGGAGAGCAGGCAGAGGGGCGAAGCTGGGAAAGTTTGCGCACCCCTGACCTAAATGACCGAATGATCTACATCATGAGGGGAAATACTATAGGACCATATTCGCCATCTACGTTATCAAGGGGGTTGGACAGTGCTTGAGCAGGGAGACTGAGTGCCGGCAACGACTGCAGGTGGATGTGGGGGAGGCAGCGTCCTCCCTGGCTGTGCATGAGAGTATGAGAGTGGAGCAGGGCAGTGCATGGAACAGAGGGAGAGGAGATCGGGTATGGGGGTTATTGCACTGCCAGCACGATCAAGCGGAGGATTAATGCTGTGGGAGTCCCATTCAGAAGCATAGACCCCCTCAGCGATAATCCTCCTGTGGGATGTCTACCGATAACATTCCATACCACACTCAGCCATAGTACTTACTGATCATGGGGAGGTGACCACTCAGCCTTAGTACTTACTGATCATGGGGAGGTGACCACTCAGCCTTAGTACTTACTGATCATGGGGAGGTGACCACTCAGCCTTAGTACTTACTGATCATGGGGAGGTGACCACTCAGCCTTAGTACTTACTGATCATGGGGAGATGACCGCTCAGCCTTAGGCTAGGTCCCCACTGCATCCGGCGGCACGTACAACCGCGTGCGCACCCCTCTTCGCTCCATGGCTCAAAGCACACTGTGACTCATTAGCCAGCAAGAGCTACAACAGTATTGTGTTCCCGTGCGGTGACACTTCACATGGTTTGCTAGGGAGCCAATCAGAGAGGCGGTTTGCTTCTGCTTCTGCCCCTCCCATCATTTTATTTCATGATCCTTTAAAAAAATAAACTATATATATATATTTCTGTGACTGTGTGACTGGGAGCATTTGACCCCGCACACTCTGCTGCTTTGCACTGTAATATGGGTAATACTATGCATATAGCCTATGCTTGTGGTTCCTACATGGCCCTGCCCCCATCATGGCCGCGCACACCCACCCCATTTTGGCCCCGCGCCTGAGAACTCTGCCTGCAGACTGCAGATCACGGTCTAGCGCTGTGCACGCGCCACCAGGACGCCAGGCGCGCATGCAGCAACCTCCAGCGGGACCTTAGCCTTAGTACTTAATGATCATGGAGAGGTGACGGCTCAGCCTTAGTACTTACTGATCTTGGGGAGGTGAACACTAATCCTTAGTACTGATCGTGGGGAGGTGACCGCTCAGCCTTAGTTCTGATCGTGGGGAGGTGACCGCTCAGCCTTAGTACTGATCATGGGGAGGTGACCGCTCAACCTTAGTACTTATTGGGGGAAGGGGAGTACTCAGGCTTAGTACTTATCATGGGGAGGGGAGTACTCAGGCTTAGTACTTATCATGGGGAGGTGACCGCTCAGCCTTAGTACTTATCGTGGGGAGGGGAGCACTCAGGCTTAGTACTTATCATGGGGAGGTGACCGCTCAGCCTTAGTACTTATCGTGGGGAGGGGAGCACTCAGGCTTAGTACTTATCATGGGGAGGTGACCGCTCAGCTTTAGTACTTATCGTGGGGAGGGGAGCACTCAGCCTTAGTACTTATCGTGGGGAGGGGAGCACTCAGGCTTAGTACTTATCATGGGGAGGTGACCGCTCAGCCTTAGTACTTATCGTGGGGAGGGGAGCACTCAGCCTTAGTACTTATCGTGGGGAGGGGAGCACTCAGGCTTAGTACTTATCGTGGGGAGGGGAGCACTCAGGCTTAGTACTTATCATGGGGAGGTGACCGCTCAGCCTTAGTACTTATCTTGTGGGGAGGGGAGCACTCAGCCTTAGTACTTATCGTGGGGAGGGGAGCACTCAGGCTTAGTACTTATCATGGGGAGGGGAGCACTCAGGCTTAGTACTTATCATGGGGAGGTGACCGCTCAGCCTTAGTACTTATCGTGGGGAGGGGAGCACTCAGGCTTAGTACTTATCGTGGGGAGGGGAGCACTCAGGCTTAGTACTTATCGTGGGGAAGGGAGCACTCAGGCTTAGTACTTATCATGGGGAGGTGACCGCTCAGCTTTAGTACTTACTGTTTATGGGGAGGTGACCGCTCAGCCTTAGTACTGATCGCGGGGAGATGCCCTTGGGAAGTAGAATATATGGAACCCATAGGACAAAAACTCCTAACAAATGAAGGGGAGGATCACCCGGAAAAGACCCCAATTGTATGCACTCAAATCCTTTACTTTAATTGTATGGGATAATGCCTACTTCGATATGTGGTAGAATATATATTAATCAAAGTTATGTACTTAATTGTCTAGTAACGAGGGATAATGCCTCACTTCAATATACAGTAGAATATATATTAATCAAAGTTTGTGCACTACAATGTTCATTGATTAATACAAAAATAGTGTGAATGGACTATAGAGATTGCTGAAACTGCTGTGATTCTTAACGTGCATAAATACAATTATTTTATCAGTATTATTTAAAATAAATTATCTCTAATGATAAAGTCAGTCCACAAAGCAGTAAAGTCTGTGCTAGTACTGTAGCAATATGTATGTATTGCAAAAGAGATGCACAGTGCTATGTAGATTTATAGAGATGCAACACAGATGGGTAACCAGCAACTTTGGTGTTTGTACCCACACAGAAGAGCTAGTACCACACGTTCAGATTGGCCACGTGGGTTACTGCTGTGATGTTAGCACTGTAAGTAGATGTTACAATATATTGCGCAGAGCTGTTACAGTTTGCTACAGTATGTATGTTACAGTTGTGGCCAAATTGACCACATTCTGTCACTATAGGGAGACTGATCAGGAGTAGGTGCAGCACAAAACTGTACGTATTCAAGTACTGCTTGGCCAGTGTCTACAGACTCTGTATAGTATGCTCAGCTACTTCTCTGCCCTCCAGAATATAAAATATATGGTATAGTAATCCCCCTTATCTGTATCCCTGGTGAGCCCTCCTGCTTGCTGTCTACAGAGAGTAGATCCAAGAGAAATGTTGCTGTGATCAGAGCGGTCAATATATTATGCAGTGCTCTGTGGGAGACGCTGAGCTGAGACAGTTACTAAAAAGCAATCTATGAATGAAAAATGGTGACTCAAACTGTATGAGGAGAGGTTGCTAGTACTAGCATCCTGATGTAAGGATAATGTGGGTAAAGGGAGTCCCTGTTATATTCCTAATGATACAGAATAAGAATCTATTTAATTATAATCCATAAGTTAATCGGAGGGCAGACAGATCTATTATAGTAGCTTAGCCATATCAAGCAGACAGGCGGCACATGGAGAGGCACTTGACCGCTATCTGCGGTCTGTAGGGAGCGGGAGCTGGAGCGGGGTGTGTGGCCAAAACAGGTCGGGTGGGCACGGCAATGACATCGGGGGCGGGGCCATCACACTGTGTGCCATGGGTTCCCTCCCCCGCTTCCCCCTCCCTGCTCCCCGCAGCCTCCATGCTCCCCGAAGCCTTCCCTCCTCCTCTCCTCATTGCCAGGGGTTCCCTCCCCCCGTTCATCTGCTGACACTGCAGACACAGACTATGAGGAGTCTGTGGGCATGAGCAGGGGGCCTCCCTTGGTGCTGCAGCTGCTATCCCTCTCCTCCCCGCTCCACGAAGCCTCCCCTCCTCCTCTCCTCATTGGCTCACAGCCACACCACGTGACGCGTCACCGCATGGGATTACAATTCTCTTGCACCCCCTGGCGGCTGATGCATCACAGCGTGTAGTGAGCCGTGCAGGGAGGAGGGACTGGGACCTGCTCGGGAGGATACCATCACATGGTGAGTAGTGCGCACGCGGCCGCGCGCACCGCCGGACGCAGCGGGACCAAAGCCTTAGTGACATCAGTGTATAATTCCCATCATATTCATAGGTCTATATTTTTGGGTTTGCAGGACCATACATCTATAGTTCAGTGATTTTAACTTCTGCATCACTAACTATTAAAGCCGCACCCAACTTAGATTGATTCATGATTGTACTTCCGGCTTACGTAAGGCTTCTCTTCCCAGGATCCACTATAGCTACAGCCATGATCAGCCATTGCAGCTTTACCCACAGCTGAGAATTAACATGGTCATTTTCTCTCAACATTTCCTGGTGGTGGGAAAATGTATTCGGGCTACTGTACGTGATCAATTCTGCTTGCAGTAGACATTGAAACACAAAAGTGTTGGACATCTTTTTAGAAAGGAAAGGTATACAGGGATATACCAAATAAGTATACATGGGATGTTGATCCAGGGATTAATCCGATTGCCAATTCTTGGAGTCAGGAAGGAATTTATTTTTCCCCTTATGAGATATTATTGGATGATATGACTCTGGGGTTTTTTGTTTGCCTTCCTCTGGATCAATAAGTAAGTATAGATAAAGGATAAAGTATCTGTTGTCTAAATTTAGCATAGGTTGAACTTGATGGACGATATTTGTATTTATACATACCTATATTGATTTAGAGGAATGCAAACAAAAGAAAACCCAGTGAAACATTAGCCATTTATGCCCCTTAAGGGGGGAAAAAATATAATCCGGTATACTTTTAGTTTCTAAAAACATGTCTAACCTTTTATTAAACATATTTATTGAATAAGCCATCACAGTCTCTAGTGGAAGTAAATTCCACATTTGAAATGCCCTTACTATAAAGAACCCTTTCTGCTGGTAAAATCTCCATTCAATCTCCAGGAATGACCCTGTGTCATTTGTACTGTCCATGGGATAAAAAGTTCCCCTGAAACTTCCATGTATTGACTTCGAATATATTTGTAAATAGTTATCCTATCCCCTCTTCTTTTCTATATCTCTTCTCTGTACTTTTTCCAATTCCATAATAGACCACTGCGTAACCTTGGTATAACAATTCCTGCTTACTTATCTCTTCAAAGAAACAAAAAAGAAAAGTTTAGTTAGGCGTGACCTATCCCTCAAAAAACAGGTGTGACAGGAAATCCTACCGCGGATAAACTGGCACTCCGTAGGTCTTTTCAATGTAAAAATAACTTTATTTAGTTTTATATTTTTATTCCCCACTATTGATGTCAGGCTAACAGGTCTGTAATTCTCAGATTCTCAGATTTAGCCCCTCATTAAATATAGGCACCACGTCTGCTTTGCACCATTCTAGTGGTACTGAGCCGGTGGAAATTCAGTCCTTGAATATTAATTAGAACAGTCTGGCTATAAGTGAATTTAGCTCCTTCTAGAAATCAGGCCAGGTGCTTTATTTACCTTAATTTTATCAAGCTGCCTTCGACACTTCTTCCTGTGTGAACGAAATGTTAGTTAATCTTGGGTTTGCGACTATTTTTGAAATTGGCTCCTTCTTGGTATATACTGTACAGAGGGAAATAATGTCTTTAATACTGTACCTCTGCCTTCTCTTTATTCACAATAATTTGCCTGCCCATCTCACACTGTATTGGTCCTATATTTTCTTTTCTAACCTAGATTTATTAATATACTTGAAGAACTTTCATGGGTTGCTCTTACTTTCCATTTTAATCATTTTTTCATTTTCAATTTTTTTTATTGTCCTTTTGTAACTTTTGTTACATTTCTTATCATTCTGATGATGCCTCAGTCCCCCCTAGCTTTACAAATCTAAATACCTGCCTGTTCCTTTACATTTCCTCCCCTATTTATTAAGCCACATTGGTTTGGATTTATTTTATATTTATTAACCAAGTGTAAGTGTCCACACAGGTGGCTCAATAATTATTATTTTGATTTATTTTGAGCCATATACGCTGAAGCATGGATATCCTTAAAACCTGGCCTGTTGTTGGCACTTGAGGACTTGAGGACCTACCCATGCCCAAATAGGTGTACTTATTTAACAATGCTTTAAAGATTGCCCATTTATCTTCCATATTGTTTCCTGCGAGAATTTAATCTCAATTTATTCTTTGTAGAATCTTCCATAGTTGACTAAATCTGTCTTTCTAAAAGTAATTATTTGTTGATCCCATACTGTATAATGCTGCCTTCAATAAATTATTTCAATTGAGACCATGTTATGATCAGTTTCCCAATTGCTCCCTCACTTGAACTTCAGGTGTGCAAAGTATGTGTCATGATGGAAAAAGTTGCCCAACCCCCCAACAGAAGCCCTGCTCTCTCCCTGCCCCGGGAAATCCTGCGGCCCCCCCAAGCTGGCCTGGCCACTGTGTCCAGAGAGGTAATACTAGACACATACATGTCCAGTATTAACTCAATTTTTTTACTGGACAGAGTGGCCAAATACAGGACATTCCAATTCAATACTGTCAACGATATCATGACACCAAACTACATTTCCACTTTGTACTAATACTTCACCCCAGTAACTTAGCTTGGTAAAATGTGGGAAGAGGCTGTAAGTAAAAAGTAAATGTGATAGATTTGGAACTTCTGAGCTACAGCTGAGACTTGTCAGAACACAACACAGCAAGAGCTAAGCAAAGGTAGTAATGAATGATTAGCAGGTGTGACAAAGGGGCTAGAGTCTGTAGTTATGTGCTTAATAGGATGGCACTACTCATTAATTCATGAGACTTCACCACTTTGTGTATTTTGCTAAAAATATGACTTTTTCAAAAGAGTTGAATAGCAAAGATGTTCCTTAGTTTACTACGAGAACAATAAAAGCAGGTAGAATCAAGATTTCTTATACTGTACCTTGGCAATTTCTTATACTGTACAGATTAACAAGTTAACAACTGCAAAGTAGTGCTAAACCTTATTTCGAACACAATTGACAGTTTGCATTAAGGGTAATATGGTAGCTTTTTATGTATTGGAAAAAAAAAAACATTTCAATAATTTAATCAGTTGTAGAGTTAGAAAAAAAAGGTAAATAATGTTTTTGAATTGAGGAAACGATACTGATTTATACATAAAACAGTATGTACCAATGTTTACACTATCACCGGTGACTTTTGATGGAAAATATAGGGTGGCCATTGGTCATAAGCCCAAAATGTAAAGTGAAAAGAAACATTGGCAATATTAATCATTTTTCAGTAACCTAATTACTAAAATAGGTGTATAATGACACAATGCAAAATTAGGTAAATGTGTCAATATTATGCTTGCAATTGCCCTACAATAGACTACTCTCTCTTATTTGTTGACCTGAAATTGAGGATTTACAAGTAAAGTTGTTGGTTCAAAGTTCAATAGGCCCATATAATAAATATACACATGACTCTGCGTCCGGTTTGTTAAAATCTTCACAACACTTGCACATTTTCTGCATAATCAGGAAAGGTTACACTCCTGCCGAAAAGGCAGACAGAGACATCTCCTATGATATCAGCTTCCTGTGCCTTGTCTTCTTTTAATGATTGTTTTACACTGTAGCACCAGGGAAAGGGGAGGGGGGAGGGGGGGGGGAAGGTTTATATTATTCTTCAAGAAGCAAACCCGAGAAAAGGGAGATAAATCTCGATATACTGTATAGCAGTTTCTAGTCCTCCTTAGTATCACAAATTACATCATACATCCAAGGGATGTAAAGTAATTTCTAGATTTAGCTAGCATTTTAGAACAATCATGGATATAAAACAAGTGGTTTATACTGTAGATCAATAGAACGATTGCATATGTAGGTATAAGGAAACAGTCCTCTGCTCCTATGTCCTCGATCCCTTTGCTGACACTCAGAACTGCATGTGAACTGTTGTTGAACCTGTACAGTACATGTCTCTCAGAGGCATTGCATTTGGTGTAAACAGAGAAAGGTAGGAGGTCTATGCAAAGTTTTTACTTTAACATTTCTTATGCATGTATTTATAACAATAAAGGTCTTATTCAATGTAGTCTAAAGAGCCCCATTGCACCGAGGGCAAAGAGCTGCCATTGAATTGAAGGCGGTGCGACTTGCCGCTTCGGACCATACTGAATAAGCCCCCAAGTAGGGTATGTAGCTCATTAGTACAGTTCTTCTCTTTAAAATGTTCCACATATTTGTATTGTTTCATTATAACAGGATGATGAGTGGTGTGTTTTACATGAGGAAAATGGTAAATAATAGTGACATTAACAGGTATGATACATAAAGCATCAATGACACAACTCATTTACTGAATAGCAGTAGTAACAGCCATAGTGCAAAACAGCCAGACAATTGGTGTGTTAGTATAGTTTTATTGTGATTTGAGACCTGAGGTCTTTGTTTGTGAAATTAAAAAGCACATAGCTGCTTGAGGGTGCACAGAAAGGTCAAAAGGAACAGAAGCAGAAAAGAGACACAGAGCAGTGAAAAGCAAGTTTATTTCCTATAGTAATACTATACAGAGAAAAATAGAGAAGCCACATTTACAGCATCAGGTGCTGCTGGCAGTGTCCTTGTTTGCTTTAAATGTGAATTTAACAAAAAAAACTCAAAGTAAGATTCATTTTACAAATTAAATCAGGTATTTCAGCAAATCCAGCATCTAAAGAACATATTAGCCTGGCCGTTTTTTCACCTAACTGATTTACATACATGTAGTCACACAGTAGTTAAATGTTTACGCTTACAGTTCTTACCCATAACCTACATTCACTACATAGCAATGATACACACAACATTGTCTTTGGCCTCCTGTAAAAAAAAGCAGACGTGAAAGTATTTGTTTGGTGCTTTTAGTTGCAGCTTAAATGGGATTTCCAAATGATTAAGATTTGGAAATATAGATTCAATTTACTATATGTCCCATATTAATTCATAGCCCAGTCTTTTAGCATTATTTTCTTGGTTTATTTTTTTGTGATACTGTATATAATTTTGTTTTTACGTTTACATTCTTTTTCACCATGCAATATTTTCCCTATGTGTTTTTTTTTCAAACACAAAAGCTTGTTACTTTGTTTTTTCAATCTCCTGCTTTGTATTGGCAACTTAATTTCAGATGAGCAAGAAATGTATACAAAGCTGAAAAAAGTGTGTGCAGCCACTGATGTGTTCCATGGCGTGTGTGACGCTTGTGTTATGACATTAAGTTCTAACAATGTAATAACATCTAAACAAAATATGTAGTTGAAGTGGAGCGTTTTCAGTGTACTGAATACTAAACGTTCGTTTTTTTGTGAGCAGTCTCATTGTTTAATAAAACTAGGTCTAGATTTACGTTCTTACCTCTCATAATACATGTAGGTGTTTGTCCACAGAGTTTAAGCATATTAGTTCTACTTATTTTCACTCCACTAATGTCAAAGGTATTTTGAATTCCAATCAAACAAAACTAATTTGCCTCATTATCTAATTTAGGGAAATCGTTAAAGCAGAATCACAACACAGGAATCCAAAATATTTCTTTGTGTCCCTAAGCTAAGTGCAAACTTTTCATCAATTGTCAGCATGAAAGGAAAGTGTAGTTGCATAGAGCATTACTTGCCTTCTCTTCTGGTACTTTGCTGTAGAATACAGGGTAAGTAGGCAAGAGATAGTCAATCCCGAATAAAGAGAAATGCACTTATACATGCTGCATTCAAGTTAAGGTAGGTGGCAAAGGCACATGCAAAATTAAAGTTGCAAAGCAACATGGTGTTGACAAACTCAGGTCATTCTGACGCTACTGTACAACACTGACCTGTGCCTCATATTGATCATCACAATGTCCTTTGTTTTGACCTTGTTAGAAAAGTAGATTGACCAAAATATGAAGCAAGCCTGGTAACACCTTCTAGAGTCAAAAAGGCATGATACGGCATGGCAATTAATGGCAAATTGTGACTGTGTTATAAAGTGCCACGGTGAGGACTTTATTCTACCAAGTGGAAGTAGGTCGTTTAAGGCAGGGGTGCGCCCCCCCTGCCTCGCAGCTCCATCGTTTGCACCCCTCATCGCCTACGACCCAGTGTCAAATGACGTCACGTGACCCCACAGTCATTTGACGCTGCGTTGCCATAGCAACATGTTGCCGAAGACCCAGCTGGCATCAGTTAAGGGATGTTACAGAGGCCGCGCGCCTCCCCTGGCATTTAATTTAAATGCCTTGGGGAAGGGTGCGGGGCCTCTGTGACTGCCCCACCCCGCCTTGGGGGGCATGCCTCACAGCTTGCACACCCCTGGTTTAAGGCACTATGCATACTGTCTATTATTTACAAGCCGTGTTATTATATTGCACGCAGGATAAACAGAACACTAAGATCACTGTAAGAATTGTCATACAATAGTACATATGTATTGAGTGTAATTGTGGGTGAATATCGTTGCAACAGGTTAGGTCTGTGCTGAAAGTTGGAGATGTGGAAATGTGTCACTGCCACAGTGCTTATTCACAGCAGTTGTTGCAGGTAAACTATATACAAGCACAAACTAAACATGTATACACTACCTGTTCATTGTTTGTATATGTGAAGATTGATGCTGTCCTTTTTATTCATGCACATATCCGAAGCTATAACTGGGGGTAAATCTTCTATCCAATGCAATTGTTACATATTGTTACAATGCAGCTTATACTGATATGGGTTACTGTGAATTTCCTTTCAAATCAATGAATTCAGAGGAGAGAACCACTGTTGTAGCCTTTTCTGGTTGTATAGGAGTAATCACATTACCAGTATCTGGTATAACTAATAACATCCATGACCATGCGTGTCTGTGACATTGTTTGCTCAAGTTTCATTTTCAAGTTATGGGATGAAACGTTTCTTTTGGTACGATACATTCTGTTACACAGTGAGCATTTCTTGTGGCAAATATGAGTGCTATAAAAGAGCTTCTCACTGTCACAGACTATGGGTGAACTACTTGTTATATTTTGGGGATGGCTCATATTCTGGCCCAGTGAATCTGGTTTAACATAACTTTCTGTGTTCTAACAAATGTTTGTTGACTATTTCTTTCTTAACCCAGCTCTTAAGTATTGTGCCTTGTTTCATTCCTATCCTCTTTTCATACACCATTCACTTCTTCAACTTCCTATTTCTTATTGAGGTTCTTTCATTTGACTTTACATCCCGTCTACCTAATTTGTTGTTATAGCATTAAAGCTACTGTATGTGCTATTGATATTCTTTGGAATCCTAGTCACACAATGGCTAGATCTTGTCATTAGCATTGCCCCTAGTTGGCATAGATTAGTGATTCCCAACAGGGGGTTTGTGAGGTGTCTCCAAGGAGTCCGCCCCCCAAAAATATGTAAAGACAGATCCTCGGCTGTATAGTGGGTTTACGAGCCCATGTGGGCACTTACTGTAGTTATGCCCCAAACTGTTCCTAAGGCTGCGGCCAGACTGCCGCTACGCGCGCTCGGAGCACTCACTTTAATGATAGCAAATCAGCATGTCCACGCTGACGCTGTGCGCGCACATGTGCACATACGCTTAGCAAAGCTATACGCTTGGGGAGACAGGGAAAATTGATTTTCAAGCACGCTGAAGGGTCACAGTGTGGTTTGCCATCTTTACAACAATCACCATAGATCATAATTAAATATTCAAGTTTTTTTATATAATTCAGTTATAACATGTGTGCTTTAACCACTGGTAAATAGACTCTATCTGCCTTTGTCTGTCTAAATCTATTGGAACACACCCTTTTATTTTTTGACGGGATGCAGTGTAAATAACCTATATTCGTCTATCTCTAAATCCCATATTTACAATGGTAATTTAAGTTGAGGCTTCAAAGAGAATGTTGTGTTTGTACAGTTTTTGGAAAAGGGAAAACAAAGGACAGTGAGCGAGGGATACCAGAAAAACAGTGCTAAGGCATACTGTAAAATGGCACATCATACCTACTTATGTCATTTATTTAAATAACATCACAAAGGTGAACCAGAGGAGATTTGTAAACACATACCATTCACCACCCACATATATAATATGATTATATATAAATATTTGCACTTAAAACCCTGTATTTTCTTTTTTTCATATGTTTACTTTTGTAAATACAATAGGATTATTTCAACACTATGGCAAAGTTTGTGCATTGAGTCAAAGAAAACACATACAGTGCAAAGCAACAAAAGACACTTCATTAATAATAATACAAATATAAAAACTGAATCTGCAAGAACCCATAAAAGAGTGAAAAGTATCAAAAAGTTTTTAGAAGCTACATTGAAAATATGGCAAAATCTGCTGTAACAAATTTACTATATCACAAAGTGGAAAATATTGGGCACATCCAAATGACGTAAAAACAATGTATCTTACCAAGTTATATGATCACATTTAACATGTCGATGGTTAGTGAGGATGAGTGCTTTTTTTCCCTTGAGGCACTGGCCTCAAACTGGTTGTTCAACGTTTGTAATCAATGCCAACTACATGTGACATTTGGTAAGTCCCATTCTATGAAAATAAGTCACGGTAAGTACTGCATGCTCTACACGGCAAAATCATGCCAAAGTAGGATTATACGCTTAACGTTATAGAGTAGTGACCAATATAAAAATATAACAAGGCACACTGAAAGTTTCAATTAAAAATCCTGCAAAATCTATTAAGACCATTGAATAATCAATTGCGAAAGAACAGTAATTTTCTTTTTAAACCATTTAGGTGGCTTGGAACTCTTTTTTTTATATAAGTACTTTTATACCCTAAGCCTTACGTGATGAAATAAAATTGTAATGATTCTTGACTCCACTAATTTGTACAGTCCTGCATTGCTCTAGAGAAGAACAAAGCGTTAAAATGGTTTCATCACTGTAGAATTTCATGGCAACTCTTAAAAGGTGCATGCATGATAATATTGTAAACATAAATTAATAAAAGTTTACTTTTCAAATCACTTGAATGTGCCCCCTGCCTAGTAACTTCCAGTTCATGATTACTGACAGGATAACAGCATTAAATATATTAAGCACCCAAGATGTTCCATATAACAACTTTTATTTTCATTTTAATAATGATATTGTGCTGTCTTAGATTACTCGTGGCTTCAATAAACACACTATTTCATCCACCAAATTTACCATATGTCATATATAGACTCACCTTTCATTCCCTGTCTATTTACTTTGAAGTGTTTGTTGTCCTTGTGTCATGTTGACTACATGTCTCTACTTGTCAAGCATTGTGTTGCAGGCACCTGCCGAAGTGACGAGTTTGTTAACTAAACTCAATTGTAAAACCATCTAGTCATTTCATCATTATTGATTTAATTATTTGTGACGGTGGCTCTTTATGTGCTTAGTCATTTGGTGTATCTCGCTCTGCACCATTGTTAAAGCCCTGGGGACATGTGCCTTAATAAGCAGAACCGGAGGACCAAGGTACAGAAGGGAATAAACATAGAATATTTTTAGAAAAAAGGAATAGTACAGCATTTCGGGATCAGGTCAGAACCGATAGCTTTGCAGTATTAAATGTATGTAGCAGAAAGGTTCTAACCATTCCTGTTTTGTAATATCTGGTTTACTATGTAGCGACTGCCACTTTATTTTTTCCTTCTGTCAGGACCTAAAAGTTGGGTAGGTAACAATCGGAGCCTAAAGGATTCTGGGAATTGGCATATCATGTACAGTAACTGATGCACCAATGAGCATCATGAAGTTCATTTTTCATCAATTATGAAATGTTATGGATAGTAAAAAAAATGATATTGGAACATTCTGTGCACAGTAGAAAAAAGGGTTATGTCTTTTTAGGCTGAAAAGCTTTACGAGGTTCTCTGTGATTTAGTAGAAATCTGCCCACTGGTTTGCAGGCACAAAAAGGCACAAAACAGTAGCAGCGAATGTGTGGCATTGATTGGACCAGTAAATTTTAAATACCGAACTTGTTTTGAATTGAAAACAATTCAGTGCCAAATGTTGGCATTTTGCAATTAATAAACAATCACAAATGCCATCAAATTAAAAAACGTAATCTATAGTAACTGTGGCACCTAACCTGGAATTTTTCGATAAGCGAACTAAGAGTTGACAAAAATGATCAGAAAAAAGTGCTGCTATTTTTGTTTTTGAAAGGAAATCATGTGGTTATTTATTTTGTAAGGCAAAGCAACAGCAATTCCCACGTCTTGCAAACATGATTTTACAGGGATTATGCATGAAAGGGGTGCGTTCCTTATCTTAACTTCATTACTCAGTGATGAAGGGTCCTGCGATTCTACAATTGAAGACCATTGATATTCTTTTTTATAAAAAGTATACTTGCCACCCAATGATAAGGACAATGAGGGAATACATTCTAGCTGCTGTCTCAAAGTCATGTTTTAGGAAAGGTCTGGGTTTCAAAATACAGGTAAATGTTTAGAATATAATAATGAACAACACTGGTGTCTACAAACTAAAGGTGTTGTCACAGCGAAGGATCTGTTCACAGTTACATGTACGTTTGCAAAGCCCTAGGCCAATTGTTAAAGTGGCCGCAGTTGGGCAGATGGGTAGATTACTGTTGCGGTTTCAATCCTTTTTATGGTTTTGTTTTAAATAGGAATTTGCTTTCTAGAAACAATAAGGACCACATGTAAGGTGCAGGTTAGCAACGTTTCACACCCACTGCATTACTAAGGTCAAAACGTACTGCCTAATAAAAGTTACTATAGGAGATTGCAATTTTACAGAAGATTTTTATCAATCAACCCAATGGTTTTCAATTTTCTTAGCCTATCTAGTGTACAAAATAGGTCACAAATGTTTCTGCATTTCCCCTCTACATTTCTAGGTGGGAACTAAATTATTGAATTTATTATTGTACTATATTGAAAATGTCAACCATTTTGACCAAACGGTTCCATTAACTGTTGCAATTGTTTTAATAGTTCTTTGTTTAGTTCTGTGTCTCATTTTTAAAAATAATAATGAGTGACATGATTTTTTAGTATTCAGTGTTCTGATTCACATTTGACGACACCTGCAACACTCTGCATTGTGATCCATTCCAACGCCCTCTAACAATTAGGGACTTTTGAAAACTCATTTAATTAAATGGATATTTAGGAACACAAATTAACCCCTTTAGTTTGACAGAGGGACCTTCAACACATTAACAATGAATGCGTATAGGCTTAGCACAAAACTAAAAAAAAAATGTATTTGTTAAAGAAGCACAAACATGTTGCTTCTAACTGATCTACTTCCCTGAAAATACCTAAACAAAACTAACAAAACAGCCCCCACCAATGTATACTGTATATTAAAAAGATCAACCGTTTCAGATTCCAAAAGCTGCACTTGAAGATATGAACTGTACATATACACATTTATAGATTTGGGTTTATGATTTTAGAGCCTTAAAGACGTTCTAGTTTTTTTTCTCTTGCTCATTTAAAAAAACAAAAAAACATTTTAATAAATACTTGCTTGGACTGATAAAGTAAAATTTGTTGTAGGACTAATAAAAGAGTTTTACATAATGTATTAATTTTTATAGTCGAGTGGAGATTAGGAAACCATTTACTATGCAAATGAGACCGGTCTTAACTCCTTTGTTTGTGATTTATGTGACGGGGTAAACTAAAAGCAGCAAAAGGAAAACTGGAAACCGGTTTCTTTTATTTCCCTTCTCTTTTCAGGGTTGTCTTGCAAAAAGTATTTACGATATTAGCAGCGCTGGAAGGGCCTGCCAGTATGAGGCTAAACAGTACCTTCTGCTTCTATAAAACTGGTTTTATTAGAACTAAAAATTACACTGCATAATTAATAATATCTTGATAGTTATTGCTCCTTAATGACACTAACCAAACGGTTGTCACCGGTAAAGCAAAATCTGTTCTCAATTAATGGGTTTTCTTAAGTATAGAGTTGAAAACTATAGCTTTGACTCCATTTAGGGACTGGTAATTAGGACTACATTTTCAGAGTATGCTTATGTGTATACTTGCTTAATGATTTATATTCAAATAAAGCAATATCTGCATTTTCTTTGGTGTATTTTATGTTTTAGAAGTGCTCTAATCACTCCACTAATAAATACACTTTTTATGTATTGTAAACAGTTGTCTTTTTCCTATTAGAATTGAGAAAAATATCTGCAGACATTGGCTGGAAATAGCATGAGTCCACTGTGAATTGTCCATTGTTCCAATGAACAAAATAATTTGTATCTCTATTAAAATCCCCTTAAACATTTCATCCAAATAGTTTTGATTTGCTGTATGGAGCTATATAATTGGGGGACAGAATGTACTAAGTACCGAATGTTAAAATAAAATTCCTGTAACAATCATTTCTCCTTGAAACTATTGCATACATTATTGGGGGCTAAAATCTACTCGCTCAACCACTTTAGGTTACTTTTGTTTTAGCCGTGGTTTGTTCAATGCATCCTGGATCTTGGGGTACTTTCTAGAAAGAAAGAAATCCCTGAATGCATTAGGATATGGTGTAAAAGCAAAGGACTGGCTGGGACTTGGTAGGTTAGTAAGTCGCCTTACTTTTACATAAGTATCAGCAGCATGAACCTTGGGTTTTATCAGAGGTCTTCGCTTAAAGCAGCAATCCAAGCTTCCCCCCACCCCCCCCCACTTTTATTATTTATTTTCATAGGATTGAAGCAGGGGTTTTACGGAACAGAACCCCATTAATTCAGCTCTGAAGACCCCCTGCTTCCAGAGATACTTACCTCCATGGTAGGTGCCGGTAGACGCTCCTCAGCTAGCAATGATCACGTAATGGCCGCTTTTCAAAGCTGATGCATCCTGCGACCCAATAGGAAGCTGCGACATCATCGGTGTGACTTCCTATTGGCTCACGTGACACGGGAGCTTTAAACTTGCTGGAGATACCGGCACCGTAAGTATCTCGGGAAGCAGGGGGTCCCCGGAACTGAAAGGAATAAAAACGACCTGCTAGGATTGCTTCATTAATAGCCACAATTTGCAGACCTAGGATAAGGCCTTCAGAAGAGATGAGGTGACTAGATATATCATTTCTGCATGCTGCTTTCTTTAGCATAAAGATTCAGAGCATAAGTAACAGGATTGTAGCTAATACTGCTTTGAAGTTTATGAATTAAATTCAGTTGTTAAAATGATTTAGTTTATCCCTGTCTATACCAGGAGGAATGAGTTGTAGGCCCCACAAGCTCTGAATAAGTTAACAACAATAATGTCTCATTCACACTGAAAGAAAAGGGCACTGATACATGTTATTGACCAGTGTAAGCTGTTGCATTTATACACTAACATCCCATCCATGTACACATATAAATATTATATCATAAAAAAACAGCTCAGATTGGAAAGACAAAAAAAATACAAATCGTCACTTCAAATACATTTTTGAAAAGAACCCCTATGTGAAAAAAGCATTAACACCATGAAAAAATATAGCTTTACTTAACTAAAACAATTATTGCCCCCATAAGGCTTCTTTCACGTACAACAAGAGGTTATATTTTGATTATGGGTGGCAAGGTAATAATTGTACATAGTGACAAAGATATACAGTACTTGCTAAAAGATGGCACTAAATTGTGGTGTTTGTTGCTTATGTTTTCAGAGAGACATAAAAGAGTGTACTTTTTGTCATAGAACATTTCAGTCAAACTTTAATAAGCACAGGTGTGAGACTGAAAGGCAATAATTAGCTACATCTAAGTTGTTTTGACAGTGGTTTGGATCCAAGTGGTAGATTTGGCCTACGCTCTGGTTATGGGAGTCAATGGCAGTTATCGCCGCTTCGAGCTCTGATACCACTTATCGGAGTTTAGTAAATCCCGATGTATGTCATGTCAAATTCCTTTCATTGGAAGATTATATAGGATAGCTGAACAATACTGTAAACTGGAAGATTGTAAGGCAAAAACTTTATATCCACTCAACCCCCACCTGGAAATTCAAACTACAGACATGGGCAAAAAAAAATTACTCAAGAAACTATTCCCAAATAGAGTGATGTCCTTAATAATATGTTAGTGGAGTATGTAAATATTATTGGTGTTTGCGTAAAACCACAAGACATCTATTCAGCCCAATAAATACAACTGTAGAAAACCCAACATAACAATACAGTATGTTTTCTTGTCTACTTGATCACATGTACGGTAATAATTGGAAGGCTACATAATAGTACAAATAATGGCGCACAGCCTGCATGCAAAAATAGAAAAGGCTTCAAGATGTATTTTTTGAGAATAGTAATGTATTCATGAAAAGAATTGGAGAATATAAGATGTAATTGCCAGAGTGAAAATGATTACTTAAATCAGGGGTATGCAACTCCAATCCTTAAGACCCCCAACAGGTCAGGATTTTCCTGCTTCAGCACAGGTGGTTCAATCAGTCTTTGACTAAGCCATCTGTGCTGAAGCAGGGAAATCCTGAAAACCTGACTGTTGGTGGCCCTTGAGGACTGGAGTTGATCTCTCCTGCTTTAAATAATACTTTATTAACGTATACCCTACCAACAGTATATATTTAGAGAGAAGAATACATTGTGGCTATATAAAAGAGGCAAAGCTGAGTTAGCCTGCATCTTTAAGCTTTCAGGAGAATACCCCACATCCATTGCTCTCACTGTTATTCAAGTCAACACAGGTCTTTAAGTAGAGAGCACATATGTATGGCATATGTACATCTATAAAAAATAAAATAAAAACAGAAATCATTTTGTGAAAAATTACCTTTTCCCTATAAAGTAAAAGCAAATAAACTGCAAGGCAATGAAGGTATTAACTTCCAGGTCACAGTATTGTACAGTTTGTACCACGGTATGTTATAAGAAATTGGCAGTGTCTGTGCTGTTTTGAGGAGCAAAATAATCACATGACAACACAGCATTTACAGGGTTTTTTCTTTTCTGTACCTGGTATGGGTTCTGTAGCAAGACTCTCTTCTTTGCCCTCTGGTGAAGAGAGCTCTGTGGTCTCTGTGAGGAGCATCCCAGAGACCATCTCTGCTGCATTCCCATCCATGGTGGACACATCAGCCACTGTCTTCTCTCGCAAGGACTTCTCATCGTCTTCATCAATAAGAACAAGCTCCGCTTTGATAGTGTCATCGTAGCCCAATACTTTTTTAGTCTCTTCCTCATCATTGATGTGCTCATAACCCATGAAGATCATTGTCACAGGTTGATCGACAGTGGCCTCTGGCACTTGATCTCCACTGCCTATTGCATATTGATTTCCCTGAAGCCCTTTGGTTGATTTGTGTACCAATTCTAATTTTGCTTCCTTAAAATGCATTTGATCTTTTATGTGACTTAGGTTTCTTTCAATTATTACAGTTCTCTCTGGTGTAGATGCTGTTTCTTGCCCTCCTGTTATGTTTGATTGTCCAGATTTCTGCATAAGATCATCTACATCCCTTGAACTTAACTTATGAACACCATTCTCTACCACTGCACCTGCATGATGAACCTCATAGACTACTTTGTTACCATCATCATAGACTTTTACTCCTCTTTGATGTACCCCTTCTGGGTCAATTGCTGAAGTAGAGAGAATCTTGGTCTCTCCTGTCTTTCTGTCTTTCTCCACATTAATTTCCATGGCGTACATTGCTTAAATGAGAAACAAGAGAGGAAGTGCATGTTACAACACAAAAAGCAAGTGAATGGTTAATTGGCAAACAGACACTGTCGCTTTAACACAATTACCATCAGACAAGCATGTACATGTTAGCATTTGCACAATGTGACCAAGGATTATTAAAGTCAAAAGTGAGCAAAATATAGACAGACTGTGGTTGGTATTAATATAAGTCAATTGTGAAGTAAAGTGATATTGCCATAAAACACATTTCATATAGGGTGAGGGGGTGTAACATGCATTTTGATAGGTTTATTATGGGGATGTGAAGATAGATATGAGAAACTATATATATATATATGTGTGTGAAGATAGAAGAATACCCAATGTATCCTAAAGTATATCTCATACTCTATCCCACAAAAATATCAAAATACTTCTCAAAGCAACATTGTTGTATATTACCCAGTAAACAAACATTTTAATTTAGCGGTTTGCCCATCAGAATTTGTTATGTGATATGCCTAAATTCTGCATAACAGACGTTTTGCTACTGAAAAAATATCCTTTGGTTATGTACGTCTAAAAAAAAAAAATGTCTATTGAACAATACATGCAAGAAGTACTTGGTTATTGTTATTACTGACTCTGGATTACAGATCAGAGTGGTAGAAGAGAGCAAAACGGAAACAATAATTGCCACTGAATGCTTAATGCAATTCTGTAGTGTAATTGGATATCATTCTGCAGTGGACTTTATAGTGGCACGAAAAAGAAGTTAAAACAAAATATACAAAGCTTTAGAAAGATCCTATTGTGTTTCATGTGCTCAAGGTAAGATGAACAACTGCATCACCATTGCAGTAAAAGATGAACTTGTAAACTAAGCTGTACGTAAGGTTCCTCAGGCAGTTCTGTTTGGTTGTAACTAGAGTGTAATTATGTGACATCGTTCATAGAAGATATACATACGGTGCATAATTATGTATGGGGACCTTTGTCAGCTAGATCTGGTAAAATACGGTATTACAACACTGATTTTGAATTATTGTCATTTTAACAATATCACAATGGTTCTTGCAGCAGACAAAGTAGGTTGTATTGTGGGTACAGACTTTTGTCCTGCATAACTTCCTGAACACAATAGAAAGGAACTTCACTTAAATTCATGTACTTTGCAATGTGATTTAACACAGGTGGAAAAGTGTGTTTCAAGTAACCTATGCTTTAAAATGGGGAATTTGACTTTGATGCATTGTAACATTGTCATGGGTACTTTTCGTTATTTCTAAGGCTACGCTTATAGTGCCGGTGACGCGATGTCAGGCTACGGCCGCTTGATAAATCAAATTGAGATGACTTCCAGCGATCGCGACCCAGCCGTTGCTCTGTCGAGCCGCGCTTACTGTAAGCGCACGCGATGGCGGCAGTGCATTTGTTTTGACGCGACGTCGCTGTCGCCGGCACTATAAGCGCAGCCTAAAGGTCATATAGTCTTGAATCGATATATGTCATGGTGTCAGTGGTAACAAGGGTTGTATGTTTTCTCATTTAAAACTCAGACCCGTCATTGGACTTTTCCCTTGGTTAAAACGTAGTCACAAAGAAAGGCATGCAAGCACTACACATTCCTAAAAGAGAAATGCTTGTTTGAGCCTCAGTATAGCACAGTATCCTTTCTATGTTATTCAGGTTCTCAACAGCAGCATTTTAAACACATCACATTTTATTATTTTGTGTGCTAACTAGTACACCAAAAAGTCTCAAAAACATTTCTCCATTGTGTCTACTCATTTAGAAAATACAACCCTCAAAATAATTATAGGGAATCGGTGTAGGAAAAAAGTAAAGAGCTTATCTGTTGTTGACTTCTCAAAGTGTATTCACAAACTGCACAATGTGGGTATTTTAACTCTTTTGCTTTTAGGGAGGGGGGGGGGGCAATTATATAGCAGCATGTCTTGGCTGTATAGAGGTTGGGTGCCAGATATGTATTTTAACACAAAGAGTTTATGATATTGTCGTTCAACTTGATATGCTCCCATTTTAAACCCAAAAAGCAATAACGGCTCATTTCTACCTGAGAGCAGAAGCCTGGTATATATGCTGTATACATGTAATACACAGTGTTTTGGCCATGTGAACATATTTTGCATAGACTTCATTCATTTTCCCATTTCTGTCTAGGCTACATTGAATTACAGTAGGGACACAGATTATTGATAACCAGTGGCATTGTTAAATGGCCATATCATTCTAAAGGCATCAATTATACCTATGTGAAAGAGACCAGCAAGTTAAAATGTGACTGTCTGTTTACACACAGAACAGGCACCAACAGCAAAATGTAATCACAGTAACACAAAACATACAAAACTAGCACCCACATTATTTTTGGAAAACAACAATATACAGTCATAAAGGATTACTCAAATCAGATAATATCAGACAAAAAGCACATTTTGAATAGTGAGGCATTCAAAAATATTTTAAAAAACACTGCTATTTTATTATTTAATTATTCATGTATTTATTTTCTACTGTAGAATTTTGTCAAGGATAATTTTTGATGATACTGGTCTGCAAATATATCCTGATTACTATGGTGTATGATACTTACTAGCTACCCTTGTCGTTCCGTCACAAACAGGAGATGTGTCCGGTTTATGTGGATAGAGGCTTGTGAAGTCGGGGATCTGCGAGTAAATGTAGCTCACCGCATCTGGTTTTAGAAGACAGCACACAAAGTTGGGTTAGCAGCATTGTGGAGCCCGGCAGCCACTGCAGTGCTTAGACAGCACAGTGTTGACTTATCAACCTGCACAATAGGCATCAGAGCTTTCTACTGAATAATTGGATCAAAGTAAACAAAGTGCAGATTCATTGCCTTGTGATTGGCGTTCAATAGACTAGCTGAGGTAAGAGGGAACAGGTCCAGATCACTCAAGCTGCATAATAGCTTCATACATCAGATTCCTTTTGGGTTAATTTTAAATTTGATATGGTTAATGACCTAAAACTAATAGCAAAATAGGTAATCGGTTTGTGGGCCATTGTTAATATTTACCAGTAAAGACATACTGTACTGTTTGGTTCTTGTAAAATAACAGACATTCTGAGATTAAAAAACTCCAAACCCTCTATGGAAATAAGTAGTTTACTTACATTTACCTCTATATATACTATAGGCCATATTTATTTCAATAGGCTGTAAGGTATCTTCTGTGTGCTGGACATAGCTTAGTAAATATAGGCCTACGTCTATTTAATTTTCTTTGGGGTGAAGGTATCAAAGCATAGAAAATCCCTGGTGCATTTCTTTCATTGTAAGCCATAGAGAGCCACGTTAACTCTGACTTGGTTGATATATGTGATACAAATAACAGAGAAATAAACAGTGGACAGAATGTAACACCACTTACTAGACAACAGGAGTTTAGTTCATACGTAACTCATTATTTTGACAACCCCCAAAACACAAACTGACACACATGGGGAACAACATGTGCAAAGTACCACATTCAAAATGGCACTCTGAGGCCAATGTTACTAAAGTGTGCTATGCCTGAGACCACCTTAAGTTCCATTAAATGAATGGGAGTTAAGACAGGGTAAAGCTAGCACCCTAGATTAAATATGGGTCTGAGTCTTATTGACTGATAAGTAGGATCCTTAATTTTTTACTTTTATAGCTGTGATTCTCCGTACTGCCAACCTAGCCCCCTATGTAATGATGTGGTTTTAATCTTATCATGGAGTCAGGTTGCCAATACCAGCCTCTTAATGAAACTGAAAATAGCACTAGACTGTCTGGCAATCAGAATCGTGGCAGGAAGTAATCATACGTGAATAACCACTTTGGCACCGCCATGAACACAGACTTTCTGTATTTAAACACAATGTAGAGTATAACTGTAAAACAGGCTAAAGCTCCCCAGGGAACCCAAATACATTATTGGAGTTTTGTGAACATTCTGGCTGACCAGTCTCCCTAACCACCTCCAAACAACAAGAATGTGACCCTTGTGTGTATATGAACTCTCCGATGTGTTATAACTGTGGGTTAGAAGGCAGCAAAAGTGGGCTTCGTAATGTATTTATTGCTCTCAATATATTGCTACTTGCCTCAAGGTGGGCAGTAGGCGGGGTGCTCTGCTCAGTAACCCCCACCTTGGATTTCCTTTCACTCACCCTTCTAATATAGTGCACTGTAATTTTTATTTTACCATTGTACTAAAAGCTGTTTTTTTGTTATTACTTTGTTTAATTGGCTTTTTTGTCCTCTCATTAGGTCCTGGAGGGGCCAATGAGTTTCCCATTTCCCTGATTCACAGATCATTGCCATCCAATCAGTTAACATCCAGCTTAACCCTTTGGATGCTGTAGGATGCAGCCACCGCGTCATGCGGTCGAGCACTGCAGGGGCCACATGACCTAGTGGCTACATCATGGGCTTCCTGGCTCATGTTGTGTGAAAGATTGCGTTCTGCTTTCCTGTGGAGTGCTGAACACAATCTAGCCAGCAGAGGAACAGAAGAGGGAGACTTCTGTACCTGTCATCAGTGATGCCACAATCCCGTGATCGCTCTGAGGATCAAAATAGACAAGTGATTGTTTCATTAAAATAGGCTCATGATCTCTCAGAGGGTTAAAATAGACTGCTCAGAATCTAGTTTCTCTTAGGAAAGGAGCTATGCAAGGTACAAGATGGAGCAAATAGAGATCAGACTCCATAACTGTTGATTTTGTTTACAGGGAAGTAAAAGCATTGTCTCCATTATACACTAAAATGTGCTAATGTTTACATTTACCATAAGTACATGCCGGGTAGTTTATACCTTTGTTAACATAGGAACAAATGTCATTAACTTGAAGCAGCAATACTACATTCTCCCCTTTTACTCCCTTCTTCTTTTTATATGTAAAGCATGTGACAATGAATAATTCTACATTCTTACCTAAGCTGGCAATTGTTTGGTGCTCCTGATATAAATCTGTAACAATCCTGATTGTGTGCCGAATGAATTGGCCGCCTTCTAACTTTGTGCTGCAGTCTGTGAAATGCTGCAGCTGATGCTTAACATTATATTACTAAGTGTAACACATTATTGTTCCAGCTTTCACAGTAACAGACAGACTGCTGTTTGGAACTCAGCAACAGATCTGTTAGTGATACTTTGTTGCCAAAAGGCAACGCTCAAAAAGGTGTGTGTCAGAGCCCGTTTCAAAAGTCAAAAGAGGAAGTGGATATAACTTTCTAAATGGTTGAGGGAGCAATCACAGAATGATCAATACATACACAAAATCATTCAAAATTACATCAGGAGTTTAAAAAAAAAATGCAGACAGTATTATCTAATACTACTAATTTATTTAAAAAAACATATAGGATTTGTCACATTTTGCTGCTTTAACTTCACACAGTGAATACACCTCTGTGATGGCAGCAGTCAATTGCTTGGTCCATGCTACTTGATTACTTTCTACTTGCCAAATATTTCAAAACAGCTAAAAATGTTGAACTTTTACGAGGAGGTGCACAACATTTGCTGGGTGGGTTGTGCACAATATTGTGGTGGGATTAAACTTTTTTAACAGCCGGTTCTTATCTGGGCAGAGGGCGGCATCTAATAGCATCTCCTGGCATCTATTTCCCTGCAAAGCCTCTCAAAATGGCCACGCGGCACATGGCGCTGCGTTGCCATGACAACGGACGGCGCTTACATCGTCACATCACGTAGCATCTCGTTGCCTTAGCAACGGATGTCTTGTGATACGCTTACATCACATGGCGTTCCTGTTGGCATGGCAACGCGGCACCATTTGACGCTGCTGGCCATATTGAGAGGCTTTGCAGGGAAAAAGATGCAGGGAGATGCTGTTAGACACCAAACGCCGCCCGCGATTGTAGGGAAGACAATTAAGCACCGGTTCGGCGAATTTGTGAAATTTTAGTAATAGGTTCACACGAACCGGCAGAATCCCACCACTGGCACAATACCTTATGCTTTGTGTAATCGGAAGCATTTAAAACATGTTAATAATTAGGCAACATGGTAAATAATAATTTTTTCTAAAAATAGTTCTGTTAAAATTAGAACAACAACACAGAAGACACAGCGCACCAGGTGTGAACAGCAGGTGATTGTAATAAAAAAAACACGCAAACATATAGCATAGACTACAATTAAAAAAAGTAAAAGTAGGCTCCGCGATGTCCCAGTGAGAGCTGATAAGGTCCGTTGATGTAATTCTGCTAGGACCCAGAACACCAGGTTCCCGGACTCAAAGCTCGCAGCACCCGTTTCACACATACAACGTGCTTCATCAGGGTGATGAATCACGTTGAATATGCGAAACGCATTGTCTCGCCACTTTATGCTATGCGTCACCACACAGGAGCATCCATACGTCATTATGTGGAGATGCTAGTCAGCGAATCAGCTGAGTTGTTTAGCCCCCACACTGCAACCATTGAGTCCAGGGACCCGGTGTATCGGGTCCTAGCAGAATTACATCAACTGACCTTTTCAGCTCTCACTAAGACATTGTGGAGCCTACTTTTACTTTTTGGATTGTAAGTCAATGCTATATGTTTGTGTGTTTTTTTTATTACAATTACCTGCCATTCACTTCTGGTGCGCTGTTTCTTCTGTATTGTTGTCTTGAAGATCCGGTTGGATTATTTTGTGGGAGAACAGAGCACCCGCTGTAGACTCATGCAGCAAGAAAGTGGATACATTGAAAATCACTATTACCTATGAACTGATTACACCACAGTATATGACAGTCTGTACAACTGGAACTTTTTACCTTTCTGTTAAAAGTAGATTAAGATGTGAGATGTAGATATGCGCAAGAGTGATTTTATATAGAAACCGCTATTTTATTCATTTCAACAAGTGAAAAGATAAGCATTATTTTTAATTAATAAGAAAATATTAGGGAGGACAGTATCAGGCCTATTCTCTGATTTTAAAAAATGGCCCTGTCTCTGACTGCTTCCTGCTATTGTATAATCTCTCAGAGGTACTCCAGGTGCAGTAGGTGCAGTTTCCCCCAATATGAGCTATTTTAAAAGTGAGATCTATGTGATTCTCTTTAGTGCAGGATGACAACTTAATTTATGTAACCCCCTTGTAAATGCAGGTAGCTGACACATGTACTGCCCCATGGCTGCAATAGGAAACTACAACTCCCATCTTGCTGTGCTGCATCAGGGAGCCACTTCCGGTACAGGAGGCTGTGACTTGCGAAGAATAGGGCCTCCGCCAATGGGATTGGATGCTGGAGAGGCGGACTAGAAGAGATCTCTGGGAGTTCCTGGCAGAGCATGTAGAGACAAAGCTGCACAGACCCTGTAGAGAGCATCCGCACCTGGTAACCATGCCCTGAGGAGGACAACTCAGAGGAGGCTGGGTGACTAGGTATCAGACAGGCTCCCTGAGTGGAGCTGCAAGTGGATCAGCATCCTACCAGACCGAGGGAGTGTGAGTAAAGAGAGGGGATCTTCATTCCAGATAAAGGTACCAAAGCCTTTGCAAAGTACAGGCCTGCTACACTTAGTTGCATTAATGAGCTCCAACGGTGTCCGGCACCATCACATAGGCCTGAATACCCAGGAGTAGGTGGCCACAGACTTAGACTCTGACATACACCCGCACAGCGTTTATGGGTAATGTTATATTTATGTGTTATGATGTGAATGTAGTGATCCCTTGTTAAGGGTCACAATGTAGCTGACGTTTATCTACACTAGCTACATATATAAAAATCGTTATATTGCCAACATCATTGAGGTTTGTCTCCCATTGTCTGACCTAACACCACATGTGGCATATCACCCAGAAATAGAGGACTCAGGCCCCCACCTCAGCAGCTTTCCGGGCCATTGATTTCCTTTCCTATTGTCTGATCTTATTTGGTGCACTTATAATAATTCCCTGTACTGTATTGTCTCTCTTAAAAAAATGTTTTCTATTTTTTTTTAAAATATATATTTTTGCAGTAATGCTATTATTATTATTATTATTCTTATTATTTTAACTGTGGATCTATTTCACAATTGGAACCGGCGATCCTCTTGAGCTGAAATGTACAATTTGTAACTGGGGGACCCCAGGATCCCGACATACCTGTTTAGTTGCCTGTGTTTTCCTGCCCTTCATGAGAAACAATATGGCTGCCAAACCTTGTAGATCCGGCTGGTCAATAGGAAGCTACAATGTAATTGTGACTTACTTTTGGACGGCCATTTAAATGTCCATGAAGGAACACTGGTATCTATAGCAGTAAGTATCTCAGGATTCGGGGAGTTCCCCGAGCTACAAATAGTGTGGTTAAGCTCAGCAGGCCCTCTCGGAGCGAATTCTGTTAAAAAATACATAGCTGAATACAGGGGGGTTGCTGGTTTCATTTAAGGGAGAGTGGGGGACCTGCAGTATATTGTTCACATTGCAACAACTGCTGTTTATTTTCCTTTCCTCCCCTCCGCTTGGTAGCACAGAGCATGCAGACAACAAAGGGTGTTATGAGAAATAAAATCTTATCTTAATCTTCTCAGATAAGGTTCTTTGAGGTCTACTAATGTCACTAAGCGAGGGGCTTAGCAGCCATATTAATTTAAGGTTGGGTTCATTTTTTTTTTTAGGAATAAAATACACTGTTTAAAAAAAATGAAGTATTAGCTAATTAAAGTATTGTGAAATCTTTAAAAAAAACAAACAAAAAAACCTCTAGAGAGAACTGCCCCTATAAAACCCCACTTAAATCGCGAAGCTTGAAATACTAACAGAGAAAGTTCTTACCTTTATTCTGATTTGACAAACTCTGTGGAGAGAAAAACAAAAAGCAAACATTAATATTTCCAGAACTCTTCTTGCTTGCGGCAGGAATGGCTCACGGGGCAATGGCAGGAATTAGTTATACATATCCTGACCACGGCTTCATTTTTGGCCATTTCATTTTCTATTCCTGATGTTAAATACATTCTCACTGTCTACAGGACTATCAGGCTATAGTAAATGCAAAAAGTGCCCAGAACACGTTCAGCAAATGTATGCTTAATTACTTTACTAGGTGAGTGAGTGGAAAGAAAGAATCCCTTTTGTCTGGCACTAAAGAGAGTACGCCCTAATTAAAACTTAAATTTTATTATAAACTGATTAAAATAAACTGTTTGGAGAAACCACATACATAGAACAAACAAATAATAATTAAAAGACGGAGAGGTGTGGTCGGGTGTTTAATGGAGGTGTTTTTTATATATATATACCTCTTTAATCAAATCTTAATAAACCCTCAAATCTGGGTGGTCTCTATATCAAGGATAAGTATGAGTACTCACAGTGATAAAGTATCTCAGAACCCCTGTAACCATTGTAGTTGGATGGGGTATAGGCAGTTAGATATAGACTTGTCTGCTGGATGAAAAATAAGGCTGCACGCAATAATGGCTGAAGTGAAACAGCCACAAACACCTCAAGCAACACAAATGTGTCCAGTCTAATACAAGACAAGCCACATTCACTGCAGAGATAAGAGAGATCAGCCCTAGGGTCTGAGTGCTTTTGCTGCCCACGGACACAGTCTGCGAAGCACTCAGACAGTGTATGGCCCACACATCACGATGAGCCGACGTCACGTGATGGTGACGTCAGACGTACCCTACGTACGTTTCACCGTAACTGGCTTCATCGGGAGCCCCCGATGAAGCCAGTTACGGTGAAATGTACGTAGGATACGTCTGACGTCACCGTCACGTGACGTCGGCTCATTGGTGAGGTGTGTGTTATACACTGAGTGCTTCGCAGACTGCGTCCGTGGGCAGCAAAAGCACTTCAGCCATTATTGCGTGCAGCCTTATTTTTCATCCAGCAGACAAATCTATATCTAACTGCCTATACCCCATCCAACTACAATGGTTACAGGGGTTCTGAGATACTTTATCACTGTGAGTACTCATACTTATCCTTGATATAGAGACCACCCAGATTTTAGGGTTTATTAAGATTTGATTAAAGAGGTATATATATATATATATATATATATATATATATATATATAAAAACACCTCCATTAAATACCCTACCACACCTCTCCGTCTTTTAATTATTATTTGTTTGTTCTATGTATGTGGTTTCTCCAAACAGTTTATTTTAATCAGTTTATAATAAAATTTAAGTTTTAATTAGGGCGTACTCTCTTTAGTGCCACACAAAAGGGATTATTTCTTTCCATTCACTCATCATTTATCTATTCCCTGTGAGCACCACCCTCTCACCAACTGTTTGGATAATTTTCCCTCCCCTTGCTTGAGCAGAGTTAATTCGGCAGCTTTCACCTGTATGCAGATTCCCTTGTCTGTTATAATTACTTTACTACAAATAAGTGAATGCTACTTAAGGTGGCCATACGTTATAGATACCAAAAGGCCTTTCTATTCAGTTTCATTTCACATAGCCAGTTATTGTAAAATGTACTTTTGCATTCACTGCGTCCCATATGAAGCCAAAAAAGAAATAATGACTATTACTGGTGACTCTTTAAGCTCCTGCTACAAAAGACATTTACAGACAGTCCTCGATTATCCTACGAATCCGTTCTGGAAGTAGCGTTGGATAGTGAAACCGTTGTAAAGTGCGTCCCATGTTAATAAGTGGCGGTGAGCATTGGATAATGTATTCCGGCATTGGATAACGCATTCCAGTGTCGAAAAATGGCCCATAGGGTTGCATTGTAAAGTGTTGGATATGCCATTCGTTGTAAAGTGAAACGTTGGATAACGAGGACTACCTGTATGGCTATGTGTACTAAGCAGTCTTCTGCTGTGAGGTGCCTTCTGGGGCTGGAAGACACGTTACAGCACATTCATGTCACAGGGCTGCGAGGTGTCTTCCAGCGCAGGGAGTTGTTTATGGCAGAAGACTGGGTCTTAATTAATTGAATCTAAATGTAATGTGCCTGTGAATTTGTCATAGTATTTGTCTCTACGCTTTCCACGTGACTGAGATATTTAAACTTACAGAGATACGGGCACTCCCTACAGAGCTAAATATCTCGGGAAGCAGGGGCTCCAGAGCTGACATTAATGGGGTTCAGCTCCCCAGGCCCCCTGCTTTAATCCTGTATAGAAAAATTACAATAAAGCTAAAAATCACAGTAAAAACATTAAACATACATCTATTTTCTATCTATATATAATAAAAGTGAATGTTGTGAGTCTGGTACTAGATGCGGTGAATCTGATTGTCCTCAGCCTCTGCCAATCAGATTGGTTGCTCTATGACGTCACCCAACTGCTGCCTCACCCAACTGCCACACACACACGCACACACACACCACCACACACACCACCACACACACCACCTCCCGCCCAAACCACCACCTCACACCCCTGCGCCTCCAGACTCCCCTCCACACAGCACCACACACCACCTCCCGCCTCCCCTCCCTCACCCCGGTGCCTCCCGCCGTTACCGGGCGGAACCAAGCAACAGAACGGGCGGCCGGAAAGGGGCAGCCCACCCCCCCAGCCCACCCCCCCTTACCTGTACCACACCACCCCCCCTCACTCGTACCACACCACCCCCCCTCACCCGTACCACACCACCCCCCCTCACCCGTACCACATCCCCCCCTCACCTGAACCACACCACCCCCCTCACCCGTACCACACCACCCCCCTCACCTGTAGTGTACGGCGCCGCATGGAACTGCAGGGGGGGCGGGGCCTGCACCCGAGAAAGGCGCCGCACGGAACTGCGGGGGGGCGGGGCTTGCGCCCGAGAAAAGCACCTCATGGGACTGTGGGGGGGGGGCGGGGCCTGCGCCCAAGAAAGGCACCCCACGGAACTGTGTGGGGGTGGGGCCTGCGCCCGAGAAAGGTGCCGCACGGAACTGCGGGGGGGCGGGGCCTGCGCCCGAGAAGGGTGCCGGTGTGTGTGTGTCAGTGTGTGTGATACTGTGTGTGTGTGTGTGACACTGTGTCCCCCCTCTTGTCCACTGCCCCCCCCTCCTGTCCACTGTTACCCCCTCCTGCCCACTGTCCCCCCCTCCTGTCCACTGTCCCCCCCTTCCTGTCCACTGTCCCCCCTCCTGTCCACTGCCCCCCTCCTGTCCACTGTCCCCCCCCTGTCCACTGTCCCCCCTCCTGTCCACTGCCCCCCCTCCTGTCCACTGCCCCCCCTCCTGTCCACTGCCCCCCCCTCTTGTCCACTGCCCCCCCTCCTGTCCACTGCCCCCCCTCCTGTCCACTGCCCCCCCTCCTGTCCACAGTCCCTCCGTCCCCTCCTGTCCACTGTCCGTCCCCTCCTGTCCACTGTCCGTACCTCCCCTCTGGGGAGAGGGGGGGAGAACGGAGAAAGAGGGGGAGCACAGAAATATGGGGAGAGAGGAGCGGGAAATTTAACTCACGGGCAACGCCGGGTCTCTCAGCTAGTTTAAAATAAATGTTAAACTGTAAACCCATTTATCGGCACTGTGGAAACCGAGGCCCCCAATGTGTGCCTAGATTTCCAATGTGGCCATCAATGGTACATTTCTTACCCCCCTTCATTACCTTAGTGGCCAATCGCTAAGGTATTGAAGGGGTAAACCCCTTCCGCTACTCCCACTACCCTCCCCGGGGTAACTACCCCCATCACCAACCCTCCTACCCCCAACAAAAGACACCACCCCCTAATACACACAGAGAGTAATGGGCAATAGCCTATTAGCATTTTTGCCTATTGAGAAGCATAGAAAATACACATTACTATAAAATACACTTTACAATAAAATATACATTACAGTACAATAATTGATGATCCATGTTCTTAAGAAGGCGATACTATTGAAGCTTAAAAGGCAATGAGGATTAGATTTGTTGACAAATGTGATCACTTTGTAAAGCAGTGTGTCCATCTACTGCCTTAAAAAGGATTTTGGTTCATCCTAATAGACATACTGTATACCGTCTTAGCAAACTCAAGACTTAGCCCCACTGCATTATCTATCTATGTATGTACCCGTGTATGTGTGTATGTGTGTATGTGTGTATGTGTGTATGTGTGTATGTGTGTATGTATGTATGTGTGTATGTGTGTATGTATGAACAGATAAACATGTATATATTTATGTCAATTGTACTGGGATAGGGATCCAAAATATAAAACAATAGACAAAGAGGCCCCAATGCTACATCCAGTATGACACATTATATAGTTAATTACTTTCTTTTTTTCCCTCTGTTTATTCTTTTCATAAGTTTGGCTCATTTAGTTCATTTTTTTGCCGGCAACCACAACAAGGTAAACCCCCTCAGCAGGTACCTACACTTCCAATATTATACTGTGTCCTTTGTATTTCTTCCGCTGCATACAAAGAAGAGGAAATAGAATAGCAATATAGCCAACAGCATGGGATGTGTGACATGTATGCGGTGCCTAAGGGTATATCATTGGATATACTAGTACATCTGATCACAACCCATAGTGCTCAACCTACTAATTCGCTTTTGAAGAAACTAATCCAACTAGTGTTTGTATGAAGATGATCAGGTTCTTAAGAAGGTGATACTATTGAAGCTTACTGGGCAATAAGGATTAGTTGAGAGATGTGGTAACTTTTAAAACCGTGTGCCCTTCTACCATCTTACTGTAAATGATTTTGATTCATCCTAACAGACCCCACAAGCAGGAATGCAAAATCCTATACCAGTGGCGGCTAACTCCAGTCCTCAAGGGCTACCAACATGTCAGGTATTAGGGATATCCCTGCTCCAGCACAATTGGCTCAATCAGTGGCTCAGTCATTGTAACTGAGCCACTGATTGAGCCACCTGTGCTGAAGCATGGATATCCTTATAACATGTCCTGTTGGTGGCCCTTGAGGTCTGGAGTTCGCCACCTCTGGTCTATACCATCCCATTCATTCCAGTATTGTGGTACACATAACCTATCAACAAGGGGAAGGTCATAATAAAAAAAAGTACCATTTTCATTGGCTCAACGTCATTGCATGTTGCAGTTTTTAGTGCCGGGGAATGCCAGGATAGACACATTGAAATCTTGCCTCACAGTGCGTCTTCAAGTAATAAGATAGATGTGGTCCTAAAGACCGTTCCACTTTTCAGAAGGTAAGCAAAGTAATATTAATGATTGCTGTTTAAATCCTTTGGTGTAATTAATGCCAGAGAGAGGTTTTACCTTTTGCAAGTCCTCAAATGATATTTCAGTCTCTTTCAGTTTTTCTCGGAGGATTTGCTCTTTGGCAGATATCAATGATTCTTCATTTTCCAGCCTCTGTATGTCCCGCTCCAACCTGCAAGACAGAATAAAAATAACATATAATGTTTTTTTCTTTCTTTTTTAGGATGGAGATTGGCTGCTTCACAGACTGTCAAAAACAGAAAAGCCAGCGCAGCATACAAAGTGACACAACATATAGTACAATACTTCAGTGCTTATCTGCTCATGAATAAGGGTCATTTAGTTAAACCCTTTGGCCAAAGCATTATAAGCCTGCAGCCACTTCACGGCATTACTAATCTGCAGGTCAGGCTTCACAGACTGTGTTTAAGACTATTTCTTTACATCAAAGAAGAAGAAGGAAAATAAATAAATAACAACAACACATTGCAAGATGAATATTCATAAAACGTGGCCAAAACAGGTACAAAAAAAATCTGCAGCAGATCTATCAAGGAAAATGAATCTTTCTCTCCTCTGACTCCCCCATTCTCTTACTGGGGGACTACAGCTGTCACATTAGTGATCCCTCGGTTTCCTGAGCAAATTACCTTCTCTCTAACCTCCTACAATATGAAAAGTAACCTGTTGTGAAAATTACCAGTGGTTTTATATTGTATTGTATGTCTTTATTTATATAGCGCCATAAATGTACATAGCGCTTCACAGTAATGATACATGTTGTAATCATATAAATAACAAATAATATAAATAACAGGTCATGGGAATAAGTGCTTCAGACATAAAAGTAACATTAAGGAAGAGGACTCCCTGCTCCGAGAGCTTACAATCTAATTGGTAGGTAGGGGAACGTATGGAGACAGTAGGAGGGAATTCTAGTAAGTGCGTCTGCAGAGGGCCAAGCTTTATGTATCGTGTGTCTAGGATTAACCACAGTGCTATTCATATGCTTCTTTAAGCAAATGTGTCTTAAGGCGGGTCTTAAAGGTGGATAGAGAGGGTGCTAGTCGGGTATTGAGGGGAAGGGCATTCCAGAGGTGCGGGCAGTCAGTGAGAAAGGTTTAAGGCGGGAGAGGGCTTTAGATACAAAGGAGGTAGAAAGAAGACATCCTTGAGAAGAACGCAAGAGTCTTTATGATGCATAGCGAGAAATTAGGGCTGAGATGTAAGGAGGGGCAGAAGAGTGTAAAGCTTTAAAAGTGAGGAGGAGAATTGAGTGTGTGATGCGGGAATGCATAAGTATTAATTTAAAGCAATGATATATATGGATCTTCTAAAAAAAGAAGTCTCCTTTGTAATATCTACAGTACAATATTACTCGACTCTCATTACTGCAACATTGGATTCACTGCAGCATTCCTTTCACTACAGGTGCAATCTCAATACCTGTCCCCAACAGAGTTGGGTTTTTGCATGGAAATGTAAATATATCAAATGCACCTTAAATTATAAGAATCAACATTAATACCCATATTTATTAAGCATTATACCATAAGACTCATAATAATTGTACATTAAACTATATGTGTCCTCTATTTTCTCTGCAATTTATTAGCCCTCTTTTTCTATTCAGGTAGAAAAGAAGAGACAATAACCTTGCTGCAAACTCAAACTGGTTTGGTCATTGAGGGGATGCTACCTGGGAAATATCCTAGGATAAATGGGGGTTGTGCCAGAGGGTACAGGTGGTACAGAGATCCCAATATTCAGTAGCTGAGGCAGTGTGCACCAATTTTGGGATCTCTGTACCCCCTGTACCCTCTAGTACAACCCCCACTCTTTTTTCCATTCAGCCAATTTATCACAATAGAAACTGGTGCATGGAGCAGGGGTTTTCAATCTTTTTGTTGTTGTTAAGGAACCCTGTAATTATATTGTCAAATTCTGCGGAACCCCAACCCTCGCAAATAGCGCGTCTGAGATCGATACACTGTAAGGAACCCCAACCCTCTCTAATAGCGTGCCTGAGATCAGATACATTGTAAGGAACCCCAACCCTCTCTAATAGCGTGCCTGACATCAGATACATTGTAAGGAACCCCAACCCTCTCTAATAGCGTGCCTGACATCAGATACATTGTAAGGAACCCCAACCCTCTCTTATAGCGTGTCTGAGATCAGATACATTGTAAGGAACCCCAACCCTCTCTAATAGCACGTCTGAGATCAGATGCATTGTAAGGAACCCCAACCCTCTCTAATAGCGCGTCTGAGATCTGATGCATTATAAGGAACCCCAACCCTCTCTAATAGCGTGTCTGAGATCTGATGCATTGTAAGTGTAACACCCTCCTAAAGGTTTGCTAGAAGGTTGCAGTATATTGGGCCACACCCTGTGTTGCCATGGGATCAGGACGTCATGGAGGAATATATTAGAGAAGGGGAAGGTTCAAGAAGGTTAGGATCCCGGTGGACAAGAGGTGTGGAGTCTCGGGGAGAGTAGATAGGTATGTTCTTAAAGTAAAACAAATATATATATATATATTCACCATGCTTCTCCGTGTAAGGAGCATGCTGCTGGTGAAAAGCTTATTCTTAGTTTATTAACCCCTTCAGAGTATATTTCACAGAACATTTGTATGCATTTAGCATAGGGACCTGCTATTGAGACTTACCTTGACGTTGGTTAGCAGGCTTGTCATTATTTGATCAAAGGATGTAACCAAAAGTCTCCTTTGTCTTACAGACTTAGGTTTCACTGTGCATATTTATTTCCCCATTTATTATTAGCCCAATGGGAGAAGCGCAGGGATTCACTTTATGTTCTTAAAGTAATATTACTGACAAGGCCCCCCCCTATATTATTGTGTTGTAGATAGGAACAGTGCCCCTGTTGATTAGGATCCCAGATGAAGTCTAAGGGAGTACAACATAGCTAACGAATAGGAAACCGGCATGCCACAGATGGCTTCAAGTCAAGAGGGCTTCCGGGTGTCGGTCGATCAGCTCTATCTGCGGATCTGCATTAACATTCCTCTGTCTGTAAAAAAGTGGCAATTCCCAAACAGGCCAAATGTCTAATGATCACTTACAAAATACCCACCATGATTCCCATATGGGCCCAGTGTAAACAGGTATATAGCAAAAAGTATCCTGAAGCAACAAGGGGGCAGAGGGTCCAACATAAGAGATAACACTATAATAGATGTATATTAACTTAGTTTAATAGTGGGCACTGATGGACAAAACTGTAATCCTGCATGTCTAATAAAAAATCGTACAACATCTGGAAATGTGAATGTTCCCCGTGCCTGGGGATCTGAATAAAAGTCTGTTGTATGAAAAAAATTCCTGGCGCCCATTCTACAACCTTGCTACCTCATTATCCATCGCCTGAATCCATCACCCTGAGTCAAGGTAACCCATGCGCAGTAGCCACACACAGTACACCGATGTAGCCTCCCTAGAAGCCGGGCAGGGAGGGTTACATTTGGCGCCTAACATGGGGCTGGGCAAGCAATAGATAGAAAGAGGAAGAATGTTTGTGTTTTGCCCGTTTTTAACTTTTAGGGTGAAGGGTTTGTTTTATGTGGACTTTGACAACGTTGTAAATTTCCATCGAAAAAGACAGGAGTGCTGCTAAAATAAGAAAAAAACAGATTGTGGACTAAACAAATACAAACCTTTCCCGATACGTGAAAGCTAAAAAACATCTGAGATCAAATGTACTCTAAAGAACCCCAACCCTCTCTAATAGCACATCTGAGATAAGATGCATTATAAGGAACCCAACCCTCTCTAATAACGTGTCTGAGAAAAGATGCATTGTAAGAAACTCCAACCCTCTCTAATAGCATCTGAGATCAGATGCATTGTAAGGAACCCCAACTCTCTCTAACAGCGCATCTGAGATCAGATGCATTGCAAAGAGCCCCAACCCTCTCTAATAGCTTCTGAGATCAGATGCATTGTAAGGAACCCCAACTCTCTCTAACAGCGCGTCTGAGATCAGATGCATTGCAAAGAAGCCCAACCCTCTCTAATAGCTTCTGAGATCAGATGCATTGTAAGGAACTCCCATCCTCTCTAATAGCGTGTCTGAGATCAGATGCATTGTAAGGAACCCTAACTCTCTTTAATAGCATGCCTGAGATGCAATGCATTGTATGTAAATTATTCTGTATTTGGTACCATTTTCAAATTACCTAAATATTGCAGGGAACCCTCTAGGGATGCCTGGGAACACAACGATTCATAGGAACTCCTGTTGAAAAACACTAGCATAGACATTATGTAGTTTAAAGTTGCAGTTAAAGGGGAAAAGCGTGTCTGCTCTTAAGGCAATGATTTATTATGCAGGAAATGTATCCTTTGCACATCACTGTTTGCACTGCCAACGCAATGAAAAATACATTATTAATATTATAATTTTTTCTGTTAGTGAGAGTGCCCCGGCAATCCTAAACTACAGAAACTTGATTGAGCGCTCCAAAAAAGCTTCCTAGATAACAGGCTTAGGGTCAAAAAAGGTCCACTTGCTTTCAACTCTTCCCCACCCGCTCAACATAAAAAAGCTATATTGGTTCATGATGTGATAGCTTTTAATGGACTACATGAACATTTTCATAGTTGTAATTAAACATATCTTTTTAAAGCCACCAAAGTTTTTTTTCTGCGTACAGAATGTTGACTTCTAGGGACCTGTCTACAACATTGGATTACGGCCTTTTTGCCACGACCAAATCTCGCAGGCATTTAGCTGCCAATTACCTCGCTGCTGGTACATCTCTCTGCCTGCCGCTTCCCCATCAAGTAAGCGCCTAACCTTACCCTTTAACCTAAAAAACCCTAATCTTAACCCCTAACCCCTAATACTAACACTACCGCCTAGTCTAAAAACCTGTAACCCCTTATCCTAAAAACCTTAACCCCTTACCCTAATCCCCTACCCTAAAAACCTTAACCCCTTACCCTAATCCCCTACCCTAAAACCTTAACCCCTTATCCTAATCCCCTATCCTAAAAACCTAACCCTTTACCCTATTCCCCTACCCTAAAACCCTTATCCTAATCCCCATCCTAAAAACCTTAACCCCTTACCCTAATCGCCTACCCTAAAACCTTAACCCCTTACCCTAATCCCCTACCCTAAAACCTTAACCCCTTACCCTAATCCCTACTCTAAAAACCTAACCCCTTTCCCTAAAACCTTAACCCCTTACCGTAAACCCCTTATCTTAATCCCTTTACCCAAATTCCCTACATTAAAAACATAACCCCTTACTTTAAAACCCCTATTCTTAAAACACACCCTAAGTGCTAAAACCCCTTCAATTAACTTACCTTACTGGCGGTGAGTAGGGTTTCTCGGTGGCCAAACGCCAGCAGAGACTTGGTTGCGGCGAGATGGCCACGACCAAATGTCCGATTTCATCTATGGACTGAATGTCTTGTAAGACCATGTACTGCATTATACCATCTATGGAGAATTTCTAGATGGTGCAATAGGGTTACAGAAACAAGCATGCTACAATTGGATAACATGCAGTGTCAGGTTGTTATGACTGATACAGTAAATAGGCCCAACAAAGGCTTTGTTTAAAAAAATAAAATTTGATTGTTAATGTATTATGCCAAGAGGTTCCTTCCTCCTTTTTTACTCACAAATGATTAATTCAGTTGTTTTTATATATATATATTTTTTAACACCTGTTAGGAAACATTAAAAGTTTCCTTGTTCCGTCCGGACTTTGCAAGCAGTACAACACACCAGGTCAAAGCTATGAAGTGTATTAAAAAAATACTGTAATGTTACCCTGTAACACGGACTTATTACTGTTGAGAAAATCTGTCTCTAAATCCAGCAGTGTGCTGTTAATTGCACAGGCAATCAACCAGACTCCACCTGGCTGATTAAGACTGTGTAACAAAAATCCTGTTCTGTGAAACACGAAGGAGATTTTCCTTAGCCCACAACTAGGGCTGACCAGAGGAACAGATGTCTTGAGATTGTCACGGCTTCCCCGAACTCTCCTACCCCGACCCAGCTCACGACTCCGACAACGCATTCCGGACCTGACTCTGTGGTTGTAGGGCGGCGGTTTATATACATCCCCACCTCAGCCCCGCGGTCTAGTCCTGTTTGTGGTGAGCGCAGCGTGACAGAAATGCAGAAGGACTGTATGCTGGTAACAATACAAAGGGACCAGACCTTTACACCTGGACACAGACATTGACATAGCATACAAGGTACTGATACTGTGACCAGTGTCTACCCCACCACTTGTGGAAAAAAAACTCCTGGGAATTTAAAATGGCCGCCCAGCTGAATTCAAATAGAGACGCTGCAAGAATGGGGAAGAAAATGTGTTCCTGGTATAAAGAGCTCAGCCACATAAAGCAGTGTCCCTTCAGGCCTTATTTGGATGATGAGGATGACCTCTATGTGGCCCCAGAAAAAGGGCAGCAGCCAAAGGAATATTTTTTTCAACCAAGGAACTGCAGCTGCAAGCAATGCGCTGTGGACACAAGGAGGGTACAGAGGTTTTTCTTGGCAGGTGCACATCTGGTATCACTAATGAGAAGAAATGTGTACACAGTGCTACTGATGTTTCAGAATCTGCATAAGTAAATGAGAAAAAGAAAAAGTCTACAGAGACGCCTGTGAGAGCTACGAACTCTACAAACAAAGTCTGCCCATCTGTAGGACTACAACAATTTGGGGTTCTAGCGAATACAGAGAAAACTGCTGCAATAGCGCCTCCCAAGGTCAAGAAGGAAAATACACCTGATACCGCCAAAATGGAGGATCAGATGTGGCATTCCTGTAATGAACACTACCCCACAGAAGGGTGACCCTTCCGGTCATATGAAGATATGGATGAGGATAAAGACATCTCTTATGGGGAACCCAAACCAAGTCACACCCACAAAACACCCCAAGAATGGTGGGGTGCCTGAACTCGGTACGTATCGAAAAGACCTGGTGGATACAGTGAAACTACTGAAAGTTCAAATAAAGAAGGAGACCCCAGTATCTCTGATGGGACGGAGTTGTCCAAAACACAGAGGTGAAAAAAGAAGAACAGCCGTTTTTTCCTTACCGTGGAAGGAATAGACATGTCCGCAGATCCGTGGAGAAAAAGGGGGTCCGAGATGCCCTGCAGCCTAGAGAAAATGGAGGATTCGCCCGTGGAGGACAGAATATCCAGGGGGCCCAATGCAGAAGTCGTATACCCCAAAGAAGTGTCTGCCCAGTGTTAACAGTGAGAAACCCTCAACCAACCATACCAGGGAAGCAGAGCCGGAACCAATAAGTGACGATCCCTTGACCAGCCCTAAAGATGCCCTGAAAAATGCCAGGCGTGACTGTGATATACTCCGTGAACAATTGAAACAAAAGAAAGATGGTTACGCGGAGCTACAGAAAAATAACGTTGAGCTACAGAAGAATGTGCTCACAATTTAATCTTTGTCCAGGTCCAAATAGGAGGATCTCAAGACTGAGCTAGATACGGCAAACGCTACTAATGCCACCATGGTGGAAAAACAGAGCAAATGTGACAAAATGATTGCTAACCTGAAACAGAAGTATGAGGAGGCACTGAAAGAGATTACAGTCTTTAAGCAAGAGGTTCGCAATTGCCATAGAAAGATGGAAATCTCTCAGAATGAGGTTCAAACTCTCCGCATAGAACTGAATGCCTCACACCAGGAGGTCAACAGTGTCCGGACAGAGGTGGACATATCGCAGAATGAGGTTCATACTCTCCGCATAGCACTGTATGCCTCACACCAAGAGTCTCTAAAAAGGAACTTCACAGTCTCACTAAGGAGCTGAGCATCTCTCAAAAAGCTATCCTCAGTCTTAATATTGAACTCAAAGTCTCTTAGAAGGAGCTTCAGACCCTCAACCTAGAGATGGAAGTATCACACCAGGAGACTGGGAGTCTCAAATTAGAAGTGCATAAATGGAAGGAGGACTACATGGAGGCCCTGAAAATTACAGAGATTGCAAAAAGAGAAAATACAAGGCTGAAAGAAGAAAATTCGGATTTGACAGACCATGTCAATGAAAAGAAGGAAAAGCAGTCCGAGCTACAAAAATTAAAGAAACTATTGGAAGATTAAAAGTTTGGAGCATTGGAGCAACACACATAAGCAGAGCACCTTTTCCAGAACCAACTGCAAGGTATGCGTATGCACCTCCAGAATACCGAGGAGAAGCAGCAAACTCTGCAGGAAGAAAATCTGCAGGCTGCTAAAGAAGTACAAGTGCTGCAGGAACGTCTGATTACCCAGTGTGTCCCCTCAGAGCAGCATGAGGAACTGAAGGCTACCCTGAACAACACCAGAACTTTGCTGGAGGCCAAGCTTAGAGGCCAGATGACTCGGTACAAGAGGGAGCACAAGAAGGTCCAGAAACTGAGACATGCAGCTGCGGCCCTAGCGAAGAAATTCACAGTGCTCCACAATATAATGAAGGATACGTGGAAGCAAGCTCAGAGAAAGCACAGTGAAGAGATAAAGACCCTGAGAGGAGAATGGCAGGAGGCACTCAAGAAACAGGGATCTCTCGCAGATGAATTCAACTTGCAGAAAAGCCAAGAAGTAGAAGACCTTGAAAGACTGAGAAATGAGATTACAGTACTACAGGAAAGGTATTGACCCTGCCAAAGCATCTGTATCCTACAGCAACTAATACCCATGAAGACAAGGATACAGTTAGAGCTGGGGACACTGCTCACCTGGAAAACGAGATTGCAAAGTTTGAATCGCCTGAGCAAGCACTAGCTAAACCTTCAGATGCCCAATAGGCAACAAATAAAGGTATGAGTGTAGAATCAAAACCAAAAGAATCCTTATCTGATGAAACTGAAAAGATAGGACGTTCTCTGGAAATGGATGTGGAATCGCAACTCAATCCCAAAGAAGCTGAACTGGCAACTGCATTGAGTGGAAAAAGAAGTGCAGATGGACAGCTTCAAGAGCTGAAAACTCAAATAGCTATTCTTGAATGCTCTTTAAGTAGTACCATGAAATGGCACAAGGCTAAGATAGTAGAAATAGATTCTGCACATCAGACAGAATTCAGGAGTGAGCTAACAGAGGCTTTGCAAGACCTGCGCAAGGGTTATAAGGAATGGACATTTAGTGCTAAAATGGAGTCCATGGAAAAGATGGCGAGAGAAAGCTATTTGTGAAAATGCTCTGCGACTGTCGCCATACAGTTTGCCTACAAAGAGAGGATCGCCCGACGCTGGGGAAATCTCATGACCACACAGTCACAGATTTTGAATGGAAAGCTCGGGAAATTCCGGGAAATGGATTTTGACAGTTTCACTCATCTCTAAACCTAACCTCTTACAGCTAATGCATGATAGTTGGATTTTATATGTGGCTGACTAATATTTCCCATCTCTGCTTCTGGTAAATATACTGTAGCAATATTTACAAATTCGATTGCTTTGGTCTCGTTGTTACTGTGTTATAAAATACAGGAAAATTACATATTATTATGTATGTTTTGTTACTAACTAATATTGCTTCAAGCTCAATAGAAAAGGACAATTATTTCTAGTCAACCTACTACCGACTTTATCTATGTTTATAGCTCTGTGTTTGTTTTAAATATTTTATCATACTACTTAGCTTGTTCTTATCCTTGCCAAGTACAACAAAAATATTGACTAATGTCCACTGTGCAGAGGTCTGTGATGAACAGACCTATTGCCTTTATTTGCTATTTTCATGGGAACTAAGGGAACAGCCAACTATTTCTGAGCACTGGAAGTACAGCAAGGTAAAAATAGTTCTAACATTCGCTTCTTTTCAAGAAATGTTACCAGAAAAGATACATAGCAATATATATTTTTTCAAGAACATCTTGGGAAAACAGTGAGACAAAATTACTTCCCTGTGATTATATGAAGTGTAAGTGTCCTTTGAACGAACTGAATCCACAAGCTCATGTATTTCTAGGCTAAAATCTTGGCACAGTGATTCTTAACATTGTTTGAACGGTGATACCTTTTGGAATTTGTGTGAAGCTCCAAGCTTCTAGGATCAAGGCTCTTTTTTGTCTTTTTATATATTTTTGTTCCATTTTCCTAAAAACTCACATGTCCGATTTTCTATTTTTTGTTTTTCAATTCTTTAATTAATACATTTTCAGCTTTTCAACTACTCAAGGTGGGCTTGCAGTGCCAGGGGAGAACTTGCCTGGGTGGATCTAGGGCAATTGCCCCTGGGTTGCCCTAAGTTTGATTACTTGAGGCAGTATTAAAGCAATAAATCCTCCTGACCACCAACACTGGAAACTGTATCTGTCACAGGATGCAGTAAGTAGTAAAACACAGATTTCTCTTTTTGCTTTAGCTCCTACCTTATTGCTGCAGAAATAGATGTTGGAGCGGCCGCAGCACTGAATGGAGAAAGAAAATTCACAGGTATTGGGAGAGAGAGACATGGGCTGGTGTATTGGAAGAGCTAAGGAACACACACAAGGAGCAGGGAAGAGAAACTTGGACCAGGGATGAAATACATGGGTTGTGCACTGGTACTTGGAGTGTGGAACAATAAAGGACAGGGGTAAGACACAGTGGTCTGTCATTGTGACCAAGAGTAAATCACTGGGCTAGGAGTAAGACACTGGCCTATGGGTGATACATTGGGACCAATGAAGAGACAAGGTGGTACACTGGGGATCATTAGTATGACCACGCGTGAGACATAAGGTATACACTATCATCTCTCTCTCTCTCTCTCTCTCTCTCTCTCTCTCTCTCTCTCTCTCTCTCTCTCTCTCTCTCTCTCTCTCTCTCTCTCTCTCTCTCTCTCGTATATATATATATATATATATACAGTTGCTATATATATATACAAAAGATATAAGATATACACTGAACCAGGGTAGAGAAATAGGTACAATGGAGAGATATAGGACAAAGTATAGATGAGTTATAGTCAGAGACATCTGAGTGAGACTGTAACGGTACCTTCCCTGTTGAAGTAGTTTTGCAGGAAAACCTGTGTTGAGCGCTTGAGCCCAGCACTGAGCAGATTAATTTAGAAGAGACTGTCCAAATTAACCTGCTCAGCTGGCTCGTTAGAGAGAATCTGTGCTGCCAGAGAGATCCCAGGGGAAGAGAGACTCTTTGTTTCAAGGAGCACCGGTAACTGGAACCCACAAGAGGGGACCCCGCAGACACCATCACAGACCCTGAACTGACGTGGAGAGCACCCTGCCTACAGGTATAGGTACCTCTCTTTTGACTTGTGCCAAAAGGTTGGTAAGAGGCCTAGCCTTCTAGCCCTCAGATAGGGACTGCTGAATGTTAGTCAGTCCACTACATTGGGTTAGGCCGGATTATTGTTTACTTCTCTAACTTTGTTTTGGTTATATGGAGCTGTTTTCTGTTTAAAGAGTCTAGCAACTAAAGCATGCGTTTATTTTTGCCTAAAAACGTCTCCAGTGTTTTACCTACAGAGACATAAATAAGGGAACACCCAAAAGTAACTGGGAGACCTCAGATCTCCTTTCACAAAGGTTTATGTCCATATTATGTACAGGCATACCACGGTTTAAGGACACTCACTTTAAGTACACTCGCGAGTAAGGACATATCGCCCAATAGGCATATGGCAGCTCGTGCAAGCGCCTGTCAGCACATCCTGAACAGCAATGCAAGCTCCCTACCTGTACCAAAGCTGTGCGCAAGCGGGGAGACTATAGAGCCTGTTACACATGCGTTATTTACATCAGTTATGCACGTATATGACGATTGCAGTACAGTACAGGCATCGATAAGTGGGAAAAAGTTATTGCTTCACTTTAAGTACATTTTCGCTTTACATACATGCTCCGGTCCCTTTGCGTACGTTAATGCGGGGTATGCCTGTATGGATCGATGAGCTACTCCCACTATCCTATCTATCTCTCTCTCTATCTCTGTTCCATGGGCCTTGTCCATGGGCCCAATAGGTTTTTTTTTTGCCCGCCAGGCCAAAATGAGCTGGTCAGTCCCTGTGGGGTCTGAAAAACAGAAAACAATGCCGCTGTTGTGGAAGTATAATAGTGCAGAGCATGGTCTAAAGCAGTGGAGCGCAAACTTTTTGAACTGAGTCCCCCTGCCTGCTCCTGCAGCTTCTCACGCCCCTCTTACTGTTAGACCGGTGTCGGGTGTGACGTCACACGACCCCGTTGCCATGGCAACGCGGCGCCAAATGACGCCGCGGGGTCATGTGACGTCACGTCACATTGGTCCGCGGTGTTATTTGACGCCCTGTTGCCATGGCGACACGGCACAACACTCCTGCTGAAACCCATGTAAGTAGGTTACAGAGGCCTCACGCCTCCCCGGCATTTAATTTAAAGGCGGGCCTCTGCAACGCCGGCGCCCCCCTGTTTGCGCACCGCTGGTCTAAAGTGTAAACTCACTTAAGACAAAATTACAGAAAGTAAAGAACAATGCAATTCAGAAAGCCTCAACTGTTGTCAAAAGTCTAATGCAGAAACTCTAATAGAAGGTTTAATATAAAGTAAGGCATCATATTGCAAACACGTGAAAGCCGTCCACCGCTAAAAAAAAAAAATCACTTTTCAGATAAGACATGATTTCATTGTATCATATCTCAGTCGAAGCAGTCGATCACGCCATTTTTGGCCAACATTCTTCATTGACTTCAATGTAGAATTTCTGCCACAAATGGCCAGGTTGCACACCTTGGCGGATATAGAATAGGCCCCAAACTATTTTAGTGTTCATTCCCATAAGTTACACCCTGGTTGAGAATCCCTGTTCTATCGTTTTTGCAATAACTTCACCTAATGAGCCAAGCTGCCCTCAACTTCAATTCTTTATATATCGCATGATGGTTTCTTTCATGAAAAATCCTGTTTGGATGAAAGGTCTAAAACCAGAACTGACTGATCTCTTTGCAATCAAAATGCAGACAGTCACCTTTGTGGTTACAATATATTCAGTACTAGTTGTAGTTATGGTTACAATATAGTATTAGTTATTTTTGCAACTGCAAGGATGTAAACAACACTCCAATTATACTACATAGCAGTTGGATTCATTACATATTTTCTTGTAACTAATATGACTACAGATGACATGCTTAAGTAAATGTGTGGAAGATCACACAGCACTAACAAGGTAGGCGTTGTTACTGCCAACTAAGGACATACTATTTAGACTGAATGAAACTGCTATGAAAAAGCAGCCTTTCTTTCCTTCTCTGTATTGAGTGCACATTGCAATAGATAAGAGCAAAACTGATATTCTCTCTATATATTCTCATGTTAAATAGGCTGATTATTTTCAGAAAAACCTATTGGAAATGGAGTTATACATTGTAGTTATACAATACAGTCCTCTGAGCTTCCACTTGTAAAGTACTGCTTGACAAGACAATACCAGTATATAAATATGTTAAAAATGCTTTGCACTTGTGAAGAAAGTAGTGATCATGAATCAGTAACTATTCTACAACCACTGACAAACTAATTATAACGTTTGGCAACAATTTCACTATGCAAATTATTTACAGTTGTGTGAAAAGAAAGTACACCCTCTTTGAATTCTATGGTTTTACATATCAGGACATAATAACAATCAGCTGTTCCTTAGCAGGTCTTAAAATTAGGTAAATACAACCTCAGATGAACAACAACACATGACATATTACACTGTCATGATTTATTTAACAAAAATAAAGCCAAAATGGAGAAGCTATGTGTGAAAAACTAAGTACACCCTTACTGCTTCCATAGGAATTAAGATGTTAAGTAGCAGACAGGTGCTGCTAATCAAATGCCCTTGATTTATTGATCATCAGCAAGTGTGACCACCTCTATAAAAGCCAAAGTTTTAGCAGTTTGCTTGTCTGGAGTATTCAGGTGTGTGTTAACACAATGCCAAGGAGGAAAGACATCAGCAATGATCTTAGAGAAGCAATTGTTGCTGCCCATCAATCTGGGAAGGGTTATAAGGCAATTTCCAAACAATTTAAAGTCCATCATTCTATAGTGAGAAAGATTATTCAAAAGTGGAAAACATTCAAGACAGTTGCCAATCTTCCCAGGAGTGGACGTCCCAGCAAATTCACCCCAAGGTCAGACTGTGCAATGCTCAGAGAAATTGCAAAATACCCAAGAGTTAAATCTCAGACTCTACAGGCCTCAGTTAACATGTTAAATGTTAAAGTTCATGACAGTACAATTAGAAAAAGACTGAACAAGTATGGTTTGTTTGGAAGGGTACCATAAGAAAGCCTCTCCTCTCTAAAAAGAACATGTCAGCACAGCTTAGGTTTGCAAAGTTGCATCTGAACAAACCACAAGACTTCTGAAACAATGTCCTTTGGACAGACAAGACCAAAGTGGAGATCTTTGGCCATTAAGCACAGCGCCACGTTTGGCGAAAACCAAACACAGCATATCAGCACAAACCCCTCATACCAACTGTCAAGCACGGTGGTGGAGGGGTGATGATTTGGGCTTCTTTTGCAGCCACAGGACCTGGGAACCTTGCAGTCATTGAGTCGACCATGAACTCCTCTGTATACCAAAGTATTCTAGAGTCAAATGTGAGGCCATCTGTCAACAGCTAAAGCTTGGCCTAAATTGGGTCATGCAACAGGACAATGATCCAAAGCACATCAGCAAATCTACAACAGAATGGCTGAAAAAGAAAAGAATCAAGGTGTTGCAATGGCCCAGTCAAAGTCCAGACCTCAACCCGATTGAAATGCTGTGGCTGGACCTTAAGAGAGCTGTGCATAAACAAATGCCCACAAACCTCAATGAACTGAAGCAACGTTGTAAAGAGTGGGCCAAAGTTCCTCCATAACGATGTGAGAGACTGATAAAGTCATACAGAAAACGATTACTTCAAGTTATTGCTGCTACAGGTGGTTCTACAAGCTATTGAATCATAAGGTGTACTTAGTTTTTCACACATGGCTTCTCCATTTTGGCTTTATTTTTGTTAAATAATGACACGGTGTAATATGTCATGTGTTGTTGTTCATCTGAGGTTGTATTTACCTAATTTTAAGACCTGCTAAGGAACAGCTGATTGTTATTATGTCCCCATATGTAAAACCATGGAATTCAAAGAGGGTGTACTTTCTTTTTCACACAACTGTATAACTGGAAATAATATCTATTGTAAATGATCATTTGCATGCCTCTAAACATGGGGATCCAATTAATATTTAACTATGAAAAAAATCCATGGACAAAAGCCCCAGCTTCTATTATGGAAAATATAGGAAATTATCTTAATCATATAAGGGGATGATATTTAAAATTGGACATACCCAATCTACAAACAGTTGATTATTTTAACACATACATCATTTTTTATTCACTTTTGTGTTTCTTTATCCTAATAATAATAACTTTATTTCATATAGAGCTTTATACCCAATGGAACTCAAAGCGCTTCCAAATTACAGTAAAGTACACGGTATGCAGCATTGCACAAAGGATTTTTACAGACATAGTCCCTGCCCAGAGGAGTTTACAATCTATGTTTCTAGTGCCGTACACACAGGGAGATCTCCAGAGGCACAGGGAGTCCATCTCCTGGACTGCAGTTATCAATGTACATAAACGTTACAGTAAGACAGGGACAGTCAAGTTTGCACTGATACAATACTGAACTATTGCATTTTGGACAAGCTGTGCGGCTGTATCAATCAACCACCCTATGTAAACCCCCCCCCCCCCAACCTCTCCAAACCTTAATGGCTTCAGTTGTCAGGCTCGGCCATATTCTAACCTTAGCCACACCTTATCCTACAATGAGCAGCCACCTCAGCTTCTTGTTTCAACATTGTCCCTCATTCCCAATAGATTGTAAACTCTCCTGAGCAGGGCCCTCATTACCGCTTTGTATCTGTTTGTGCATGTTTGTCCTCACCTGTATGTAACTGTTCATATAATATACAGAACTCTGTACCTGACTCTGTACAGCGCTGCGGAATATGTTGGCGCTTTACAAATAAACAATAATAATAATATTGTGATTATTCTAAATGGATAGGCATTGTTGAATTCTGGCCTTCCCCAGGCAAACTGTTTGCAGGCAGCTAGTGCTAATAATTGCCATGCTGATTGCTGAGCATTAACTATCCCCGGTATGACGGACTAATATGACGGGTAATGATATATATAACATCAAGAGAAAGGGAAAGCAACTGCACCATATGGGGCACACATGATAAAAGAGGACTAAACAGTTTCTGCCTCAGCAAACAGCATGGGATGATTTACTTATTAACGGCTGACCCTACACAGTGACAGTGAGGGGCAGGATCTCAAGACTATCTAAAACCAGCAGGGCCTAGTCGGGTCTCTTAGCTACTTTTACACAAATGCACATTGCCCACTGCACTAAACAGTGTTAGGAGAGGGGAGAATCGTGAACAACTGGTCCTTAACCTTTTTGTGTAGAGCTAGGGCACTATGGCAGGCCAGCAAGGGCTAGCAACACCTGTTATAGTACCTGTGAGAGGACCATCTGATGTCTCCAGCACTGCAAACAGGAATGGTTGCTGAGCTGGCTCTAGCGGTACCTATATATGCTCATATTCTTGTAAATCTCATGAAAATCACACATTTTGTTTACAAAATGACACACTTTTGCACGGAAATATTTACAAAAACTTTCACAAATATGCACATTTCATTAAATACAATTCAGAAAATATTTCCGATGCGAACTCTGCTCAAATCTCCAATAGTAAGAAGTTACAATTGCATTGGAAGGAGGGTCAGAGTTATCTATAGCATTTCAAAAAGTGGTTAACAACTTTGTAGCTAATACAGTGCAAAAGGAAAGGCAACAGAATGGTGTAAGGAGGAAATAAGTGGAAGACAAACTATTATATATAATGCACACTTCGAAAAGAATAATCATAGATGTAATACTGACAAATGCATGACCATGTTACATTATCAAGCATCAGTGATTAACTCAGGAAAAATTGAGAGGGGTGTGTCATTCCTATGGGACGGATTCAAGGTTAGTCTTAAGTGTCTCTGGGAAAATATAGCTAATCAGGAAGCCCCTGGAATTGTGGGCTGTATTCAGTTTATGGTTTCCACCCTCACAAGTTTCCTGCTATTGTTCAAAGTAATATCCACTTGTAACTGTTTGCGTGGCTCCATTCTGAACACTTGGGCAGTCAGTCAGCTCCGTTAGTTGCTGTTTCATCTCTCCTGCTGATCTCCACCAAAGTGGAAACATGACATGGGAAGTGAAAAGTGAATCTTAAGGGAGCGAAATGTTTCCTTCCATCCTTTACATCAGTAAGCATTCCCAGCGTAACATAATGTACTGAAGGTGATATTCACTGATATCTTAATATTCTTGAACGCTGCTGAAAGTTAGTAACTTTAGAACAAAACTGATTTGTCATCTCAATATAGGTCTTTATTGCAGATTGATCAAAGTTTGTTATTTTATTGCTGTTTATTTAATTTTTTAACCGAAAGTCTAATATTTTATCAATGGAATATGCATTTATTCCCATTGGTTAATCTTGTCCCCTATGCATGCTGCTGTACATACAGTACACTGTGGATGCTATATAATTAAAGATACACATACAGATATTTTTGTGTGTGTGTGTGTGTGCATATCTACTGCACTTTTTATTCTTATCATATGGATGTATAAATTGTGTGTATTTAGGCATCATAAAACCAATATAAAAGATAGTAAAAGCTAAAGGTACTAACAGCTAACGCTTATCTGCTTATAGTGAAAGTCCTTTGCGAGCCTGTATAGGACTGCGTGTCTCCTCGCTCCTATAGCTCATAGGTAGTGATTGCGTGGCCGCTTCCTGAACTATTACGGGTCCTTGCTCTGTACAAAATTACTCCAACGCGTTTCGCAACTCGTGGTCACTTCGTCAGGGAGGGTGGCGCTGAGAAATATCTGTTCGGGAGATGGGACAATACGCATTGATGAATATGTCAAAAATTCAGTGAGATTTGTTGCAGAGAACTTATCTTTCTCAGCGTCACCTTAAACTCTTCTCCCTGTCTCATCAGGACCCTGCAGTCCTGCCCAGGTGGATGTCATTAGTGCTGTGCTGACCCCGCAAATCACTTGGTTTGCTTTGTGCGCTTCAGTAATCAATCTCTGAACATTCCTGCCAGCAAGGTGTTCCTAACCCGGCCGGAGTTCAGCGTGGAGGCAAATGAGTGACACTACACAGAAACTACCACCAGGGGGGCGCTGTGTTTGTTGAAGACATCCTTAGTCTTTTATATATAGTATATAGATAAGTGGAAAATTTGAAACATATGGTAAAATACACCAAGTTTTCAACTTCACTTTTAACATGACAGTACAGATGGCCACTGGGTCTGGTGTTCTGCTTTTGGCTCTAAATAATACTAAATATTTTTTTTAATTTGTAAGTGCTTCAGTTTTGCATTTGGTTTGGAAATGTATGGTTCTGGTAGGCCCTGATTTCACACACTGAGTTTAGCCTATCTCTGATTACTGTAAAGAACTCTTTCCTTCTCGCCCTTACAATGCACAATATTGAAGCTTACTTAAAGCAGCAGTTCAAGCAATATCCTACATGTGTGTTTTTTTTTTATAATAATAAATCAGTTCTATACTATGAGAAAATACTTGTAGCATTTTTTTTTTAAATAAATAAATAATGTTTTAAAGACATTTCTTTATGTTTCTAATGTAGGAAGCATTTCCAAAGTGACAACCCCTTCCCCTTCTGATAGGCTCTGGCTCTTGAGCCCCGCCCTCTCTCTAGCAGTGCACCAATTGTATCTAGTACCTGCTCAGTCAATCATACCAGAATGCTGTGCAAGAACTGAATTAAATAACCGATCGATTACAGGAGAACAGATCTGTCTGCAGCTTAGCTAATACTTGTCAGTGTGCAGATTGTATTGATGCACATATTGAATGGGGAAAAAAAAAATATATTTTTTTTGAACAGCAGCTTGAACTGCAGCTCTAATAGGATGTGCATACCTAGCATTAGTAGATGTCTTCATCTGAGTATTTAATGTGCATACCACACAGATTTTCTGTTTTTGCGTGGTTTGGATATGCAAGATCTGTTTAATGAATATGATGCAATGCGAATTTTAGCATGTAAATGCCATTCTTCCAGTTTCATTAAGTTGGTCCCAATTACTCCAGTGGTGTCTGATTAAGGGTTTGATATTTCTGTGTCTGTTTTTGAAAATTAGTTTTTAACTCCTTTGGTGCCAGAGTAACCAACAATACATTGCTAAGGAGACTTGGTTGGTGGTCTTATTGCAATACCAATCCCAAAAGAGATGAGAACACCAGTTATAACAGTTAGGACCATAGGGAATTTAGAAACCACAATTGCAGATAATCGATTTGGGGTATGTTTTATGAATAAATCAGAATAAACATTCCAAGATCATTCACAAACAACAGAATATTTTTTTGACCGTGAAGTGGTTTAAAGGCAAGAGATATTTGTGGGCACGCATTCCTTTGACTATTCCCTAGAACATTTGAGTGTCTGAATCACATTGCTGCAGGTGGCGGAGGGAGTTAATGAAAAAATGATGTCTGTTTGCACACTATAAAAAGACATGGTGGTGACAGGCTCTTGATTCTTTTGTGGGAAATTGGAACAAGACAATTTAATGTGGGAACTTGTTTCAAATGTCTCATTTGTTTCTCATCAAGTGAAATACATTTAGGAAGAGTCACTGTAGTACTTCCTGTTTTTAGCTGAAAGGGAACTTTAGCCAAAAGAGGCAATATACCCACATTTATCTGCAGATTCAAACATAGTGGTTCATACACATCCCATAGGGATGTAAAGTCTCAATTTCAGGCTGTGTGAGAGTGTAGAGTGGCAATGGGCACATGTTATTGTACAGGTAATGGTTTTAAAGACAATCAAAGCAAGAGAGGTGATGTAGATGGAAGTGGAGGGTGCACAGACCAACCCCTAGAAAATGACCATTTTTATGAAGATGTACCAGTAATGGCACAAGGACTTCTGGTGTGCCAGGTCACATGCTGCACCTGGTACATCATTAGGGTACTCCTGATGCCAGGTCCCCGCTGGCTACTACAGGGCCTGCTGTGGCGTATGCTGCAGGGACAAGAACCACCCCACAATGGATCCGGACCCGCTGCGAGGGGGGGCCGCCGCACCGCCCAAAACTCCTGCTCTCAAGAAAATTGAGAGCAGGAGTCACGACGGGGCGCTAGGTCACGCCCCCCGGCGGTTCAGCCAATGAGGACGAACCAGCCGGGTGACATCACTGCTGCGCCCCCATCACTCCCCTGTCACGCCCCCCTGTATTTCCCCCTGCAGCTCTCTGCAGACCGGGGGACTCGGCTGCACGCGCTGCCTGCCTTGCAGACGCGCGTGCAGCGCAGGCAGTGGGGCCGCAGCCTAAGGATTAAGGATGCAATGTGCCTCATATGAGAGAGTTCAATATAATCTGTTTCTGAAATACAGCTCCTGTGTGCACA